>NW_026512220.1:0-77642 GCF_027579735.1 Bombina bombina
GATTTATCACGGCCCGAATAGGGCCGTATACACCTGTTTCCGCGCAAGCCTTCTGGCTCGCCGGAAAATGGAGTTAAGAAGCAGCGGTCTTAAGACTGCTGCTCCTTAATTTGTCCACTACCTCTGAGGTGGCGGACAGCAATCCGCCCAATCGCATACAATCGGGTTGATTGACACCCCCTGATAGCTTCTGATTGGCAGCAAATCTACAGGGGGCGGAATTACACAAGCATTTCATTAGAAATGCTTATGCAATGATAAATGCTGACAGCGTATGCTGTCGGCATTTATCGATGTCCACTGCATTTTGATAAATTGGCCCCCATATGTGTAAAAGTGCCTAAAACTGTATGCAGTGTTATCTGGTATATGTAACTATGTCTCCAGGCTATGTGAATCATGTGCACATGTTCCTGCTTATACCTAATTACCTGTCAGCATTAACTCTACCATGCTTACCAAGCTGCATGAGACCTTCTTCCAGTAGAAGAGCCCATCTTTTGCAGTATGCACTGACACAAGGAGGGAGTACTCCAACAAGGCCAAAAGGGGAAGGCTGCAGGACCATTCCTAGTGACACCTGTGGCAGGCAAGTGATAAATACTCACAGGGGAGTTACTCTCACTTCCAATGTACTCTTTTAAACTCCTCTGTCCTATTCCAATCTCTCTGAGGGGGATATCAGGTCTCACATCAGTTTGAGAACCACTTTCAATTGATGTGTAGATCAGCACTTCAAGTTTCATCATACTCCTTGCTGGAAGCAAAAAATATTACTAAGGAATCAGGGGAAATTGGGAAAGACCAGACTTTAATCATTTAATCATTAATGGACTCTCACCATCTCATAAAAGAAATATTGCATTACATCTGTAATGCCACCATACAAGATAGATTGGCAAAGAACCTGATATCATTCACACCAACGGGATTGCTGAGATAAATTATTGTACTTTACTGTAACTTAACATTACAGGAGTGCAAACATTAACAAAATAGGAATAACATAAGGACGCAATAGCAAAATTCCATTTCTTGCTATTATGTTCTGTTTTCTTGAATTTCCAGATATCACTTATATGACTAACCTTAAGCATCTGCCCACTGTCTTTATACAAACATCATCTTTTTCACATAGCCCAACTGAGGAATGATGACAAATGCATTTGCACTATAGATGGAACCTATGTATTTCACAATGTTCTTATTTATCTGTTTTTCATCCTTTTCAGTTTGTACACTATTTCACTCTTACCCCTGTTATTACCCCCTCACCCTCTGCTTATATAAACAGCTAAAATACTCCCATCCTTCCTGAGACCCCTAAACCTGAATACTCACCTTATGTTCTATCCCACTCACTTCACTCACACAGCTGACATATCAGCTTACTTAAAGAATCTGACCACTGGCTGCATAAAAACTTCATCTATATCACAAATCCCTTTGCAGCCTCCCATCCCCAACCTGATGATTACTCTTATTATATAACCCCTTTAAAGTGAAACTATCACAGTTATTATTATTATCAGGTATTTGTAGAGCGCCAACAGGTTCCGCAGCGCTATGAACATAGGTGGTATATAAAAAACCATTACAGGGATCAAATGGGTAGAGGGTCCTGTCGAGAGTTGCACTGTTAAAGTCAGCTCTTATGAAGGTGAACTACAAACAGCTGGGCTCATAGGCTTACATGCTATGGGGGTTAAGGGGATAGCAGTAGAGATAGGAAGGTTAGTGTTGGTTGTATGCGTCCCTGAATAGTAGAGTCTTCTGATAGCACTTGAAGCTTTTAAAACTAGGGGAGAGTCTTGTGGAGCGAGACAGAGAGTTCCATAAGATGGGAGCCAGTCTGGAGAAATCTTGTAAACGGGAATGGGAGGAGGTAACAAGAGAGGAGGAGAGTAGGAGATCATGAGCGGAGCGAAGGGGGCGTGAGGGAGAGTATCTGGAGACAAGGTCTGAGATGTAGGGGGGAGCAATACAGTTGCACATTCTTCACTTTCAGTACTTCTCTTCAAACAGTTATATTGCTCCCTACATTTAAATGTAATATTCTGCACTTTGCATTTTCCTCACGCTGCTCTTAGTACAGACATTCTCCCATATACAGATACATTCTTTCTAACTCATAATTTACTTTAACAATGTTTCTGAGTTTTCTTCCCTCTCACCTTCTGTGTCACTCCCTCTCCTTTAGGTTGTAAACTTGGATAAGAGCTCCTATTATTGTTTGTGCTCAAGGGCAGGGCATTCCTCGCTTTTTGTTTAAGTCTGTCAATTTAACTACTATGGTGATGTATCCTCACAAATGTAACCCACCCTACTGTACTTGCTAGCGTATGTATTGTAATGTACCCCATGAATGTACTTTACTTTGTATAGTGCTGCGGAATCTGTTAGCGCTTTATAAGTAACCGTTAAGAATAATAGTAATAAATACATTTATACATGTCAATAAATAAATACACAAGAGAGATTAAGGGAGTCGTAATGAATCTAGATATATCTACTTTCTATATTGGATTTTGCTTATTGTAAAGAAACTTTACTTTCAACTTGTAATATCACAAATATGCAGATGCTCGTGGTATACACAAGGTATCGATCAATTTCACTCAAGCGAAATTACTACTCGATATCTGACACACAATAATGTACCATTTGTAATCTAGACCATTTGTAATCAACAATAGAGTATGCTAACCTAAAAAAGAAAAAGACACAAAAAATATGTCACCATCAAGACGTAATCATAAAGACAGTACTGTTGATGAAGATGAAGTTCCACAACATTCTTTTTTTTAGAAACACCACAAAGATATTTCATTTGGGTCTTTAGACACTCAATCCTAATCTCCATGTAAACTTAAACCTCATACCAAGTAAAGTTTGAAGTGTTTTTAAAGGCCAGCTACGCTGGAAATAGAATAGTCACACTCTAACTATGAGTATGCGTTAAAGCATGATCATATGTGCCTAGTCACACAATGCAAATTGAAATCTCACTCTGCCTTGTCTCTCAGTAATGCTTGTATCATTGTTCTGTGCACAATATTTATTAATACAAAGAAGTTAATATTTACAGCAGATAAAACCGTCCAGAAACCGTACAAAATAATGTAAAGCACTTTATTTAATAAACATTTTAGAATAGCAAATACATTAGAGTTATGTACACTTAATATCTAATGAATAACAAATAATCTGAGCTGTTTAGCCATAGTATTTTCCATTTGATATTTCCCTTTGTTTTATATTGTTTGTCACATACACTTTAGCTACCACAGTTATAACTTGCTTGTACGAAAAGTTTAACAATGTATTGTATTCTTTTTTGCTAAATTTTACATTTATAATTTTTAGTCAGCACATATGTCATTTTAGTATATACAAATTATCTTTAAACCTAGTATTTTTTGTAATGAATAATGTTACTTGTAATATTATTTATGCTGCTCTGCACATCAAGTAAATTTCCCGTGCTTTTTACAGCTAGGGTTAAAATGTCACTCACACGACCAGCTACATAATTGATGAACCACAACTGTAGATTCCCATTATTATCTGAAACTGCAATTTGGAGCTGTTGTTTCAAAACTGAAATACCTCAAGGGTAATTACAGACCTTAATGCTATACAGGCTGCTTTGAAGTGGAAAGAGACGATAAAGATAGCTGAGACTGTATGTCTGTTCATTTTGTCCTTCAGAGGTAAATCTTCAAGGTTCTATATAGTGTTGCTGTTATCTGTGTCTGTTTGCTCTATCTTAGCTACTGATGCAAAAGTGTTAGCATTTTTATGGTCATGGTCAGCTTTAAGGGTCATTTCAAAGTAATGTAAAAAAAAAAAAAAAAAAATTTTCATGTTGAACAGTAATGAAAGTTTTATGCTACTTGACTTTTTTTTGCCGTGAATATGGTATGCCTCACTGAATCTGACTGTCCACTCAACAAGGAGAAGTGCACTTCTTTGACCGGGTAAATAATTTACAGTTGTACCAATTATATAACTGAAGATTTAGAGCTTTTTAAAACCCTGTGGAACAGTGTAAGTCAAGAAATCAGCCTTCAGAAAATTAAAATAGTTATCTTAATTGTTTGTTTACAATCTGGTGACTTTTTCATATATTATATTTTATATCACTTTAATTTATATTCACATATAAATATGTATATATATATATATATATATATATATAGCTAAGATTATTTTCTTTATAAAAAATATAAATAATATTTTGGAAAAAATGGTTATGTTCTGTATGAAACTTATGATTTGTTGTTTGCAAAATGTTATATTATTATTACATTTTCATTCATAAAACAAAACAATAATTGATTTGTTGGTACCATGTTTGCCAGTTAACTAAATGAAAAATAAAATAACAAACAAATTGTATAAATGTAATCTGTGTTGGCTAACTAAAAGCCTTCATAAGGCATACATATATTCTCAGTGCTATAAATGAGAACAAAACAAAAAAATAACATACACATACATGAGTCTATTGAAAAATATTGTAGAAGAAATAAATAGCTTAAAGGGACAGTCTACAGTGTTTAAAAAGATAGATAATCCCTTTATTACCCATTCCCTAGTTTTGCACAACCAACACAGTTATATAAATATACTTTTTACATCTGTGATTACCTCTGCAAACTGCCCCCTTATTTCAGTTTATCTTGGACTAGACTGTCCCTTTAAAGGGTACAGTCAAGTCACAATTGAACTTTAATGACTCAGATAGGGCATGTCATTTTAAACAACTTTCCAATCTGCTTTAATCATCAAACTTGCTTTGTTTTGTTGGTATTCTCTGTTGAAAGCTAAACTTAGGTAGGCTCAAACTGATTTCTAAACCGTTGAAGTTTTATCTCAGTGCATTTTGACATTTTCTCACACTTAGACAGTGCAGTCAGCACTGATTGGCTACTTTGCAAGTCTGTCAAAAGAATGGAGATACGTTGGCAGTCTGCAGAGGCTTAGATAGAAGGTAATCACAGACGTAAAAAGTATATTATTATAACAGTGTTGGTTATGCAAAATGGTTAAAAAAAATGGATTATCTTACCCTTTTAAACAATAAATATTTTCGAGTAGACTGTCCCTTTAAATAAAAATGGTAATCTTGTAAATTCCGAATGTGTTATCCAAAAGTGCAGTTCATGTTATAGTGCAGTTCATTCTTATTTATACCAGATATAAGTAAATAGTTGTTGTTTAGAACTTGTATTTTTACTCCATTTGAAATGTTTGACAAATTCACTCAAATGATGAAGAATTAACTTAAAGAGACACTGAACTCAATTTTTTTCTTTCATGATTCAGATAGAGCATGACATTTTAAGCAACTCTCTAATTTACTCCAATTATCAAATTTTCTTCATTCCGTTGGTATCTTTATTTGAAATGCAAGAATGTAAGTTTAGATGCTGGCCAATTTTTGGTGAACAACCTGGGTTGTCCTTGCTGATTGGTGGATAAATTCATCCACCAATAAAAAAAAGTTTTGTCCAGAGTTCTGAACCCAAAAATAGCTTTGATGCCTTCTTTTTCAAATAAAGATAGCAAGAGAACGAAGAAAAATTGATAATAGGAGTAAATTAGAAAGTTCCTTAAAATTGCATGCTCTATCTGAATCACGAAAGAAAAAAATTGGGTTCAGTGTCCCTTAAAAGGGTCATAAAAGTCCCTATGAAAAATGGAGCTTGCTAAACAGTTGACAGGTAAGCAATTAAAATGTATTTCACTTCTCTTTAAAAATATCCCCTTTATAGTGTTTTGAAAACTCTGAAAGTAGATCAGATGCTTTCAACTGCTTGTAAGAAGTACAAGCAGTTGAAATATGAATGCAACAGCTCAAATGTAACCATTATTATGGAATCTAGACCTATTGACTATTAAACAAGCTCCTTTACATTGTAAAAACTTAAAAACCCATTAACTTACACCTAGATTATGAATTGTGCGTTTGCGTTTTAATGCTGAAAAAATGGCTATTTCAGCATTAAAAGAGCACCGCAGCCATTACAAGTCTTATCGGTATAGCTTTACCACATGCCTTTTAGCCTGTACCGCAACGTCAGTCACACACACATAAAAATGAGGTTGTTTCACAGGACTTCCATAGTGCTGCCATTACGAGTTTTGCGGTGAGGCTAAAAAGCTTGCGTTCCAGCCTATACCGACAAGATCTGTTCTGCAATCTAAAAGCAGTAGTTATGAGTTTTACGCTACAAAACTGTTACATAAAACTCATAACTAAAGTGTTACAAAGTGCACTAAACACCCATAAACTACCTATTAGCCCCTAAACCGAGGCACTCCCGCATCACAAAAACTATATTAAACTTATTAACCCGTAATCTGCCGCTCCCGACATCACTGCCACTAAAAATAATTATTAACCACTATTTCGCCGCTCCCTGACATCGTCACCACTATAATAAAGTTATTAACCCCTAAACCGCTGCCCTCCCGCATCACAAACACTATTTAAATATTATTAACCCCTAATCTGCCATCTGCCCACATTTCCTCCATTATACTAAAGTTATTACGCCCTACACCGCCGCCACTATAATAAACCTATTAACCCCTAAACCGCAGGTCCCCCACAACGAAATATACTAAATTAAACTATTAACCCCTAAACCGAAAGCCCCCAACATCGCAATAAACTAAATTAAACTAACAACCCCTAAACCTAACGTCCTCCTAACTTTATATTAAAATTACAATTTCCCTAGCTTAAATTAAATTTAAATTTACCTGTCAAATTAAAAGAACTAAGTTTAAACTAACAATTAAACTAATATAACTATTAAACTAAAATTGAACTAACTACCAATTAAATAAAACTAAACTACAGATTAAAAAAATCCTAACACTACACTAAAAAGTATCTAATTACAAAAAATAAAAAAAGACTAAATTACAAAAAATAACAAACACTAAATTACGAAAAATAACAAACAAAATTATCCAAAATAAAAAAGAATTACACCTAATCTAATAGCCCTATCAAAATAAAAAAGCCCACCCAAAATTAAAATAAAACCTAGCCTACAATAAACTACCAATAGCCCTTAAAATGGCCTTTTGTGGGGCATTGCCCCAAAGATATCAGCTCTTTTCCCTGAAGAAAATCCCCCCAACAGTAAAACCCACCACCCAACCAACCCCCCAAAATAAAAAACCTAATTCTAAAAAAAAACTAATCTACCCATTGCCATGAAAAGGGCATTTGTATGGACATTGCCCTTAAAATGACATTTAGCTCTTTTGCTGCCCAAACCCTAATCTAAAAAAAAAAACACCCAAAAAACCCTTACAAAAAAAACCTAACACAAGCTAGCATGCGCACCACCTTATCCTCCGGCAACCTGCACTGCCTTGCTAGAGTATCGATCTCGATACCCAGAAACGTCAGGCAAGTGCAAGGCCCCTGGGTCTTGTCCTCCGCCAATGGGACCCCAAAATGCGCAAATAGAGCTCGCATCACCGACATGAGCCGCGCGCACTCAGCTGACCCAGCTCTGCCGATTAGCAGAAAATCATCCAAGTAATGGGCTATTAGCCCACCCCGCGCTTCCGAAAACACAGCCCAGTGCAAGAATGTGCTGAACATCTCGAAAAAAGCGCATGAGACCGAGCAACCCATTGGGAGACAGCGGTCTACATAATAGGCACCCTCAAACCAACACCCCATCAACCGAAAGGATGCCGGATGAATAGGCAACAAGCGGAAAGCCGACTCAGTGTCGAGCTTTGCCAAGAGTGCCCCAACCCCAGCCTGTTGTACCAAAACCATTACTTGGTCAAACGACTGATAAAAAACTGAGCTAACCTCCGGGCTGATAGCATCATTGACCGAATTACCTTTCGGGTATGATAAATGCTGAATCAACCGGAATTTCCCCGCTTCCTTCTTTGGCACAACCCCCAGCGGGGAAACCACAAAGCCCTCAATGGGGGGCTCCTGAAAGGGGCCCACCATTCTTCCCAAACTCAGTTCCTTGCCCAGTTTATCCCTCACTACGTCAGGGTACTCATACGCCGACTTGAGGTTCCGATTCTGACGTGCCCCAATCACCGGCCCTACCACCGGGATGAGGAAACCCTTGCGCAGCCCAGACAGGAGCAGCTCCCCCGCCCGCCTGTCCGGGTATGCCCTGAGCCATGGCTCAAGGGCGGCCAGCCTCAACGCATTGGTGCCCTTTGCCCCAGCAGCCCTCTGCCGGCTCCGCGGCCCCCCATCTCTTTGCATCTTGCACATTCGGTCCCCGGGTGACCGGCTCCGCAGTATATGCAAGAGTGTCGAAAGGAGCAGTTTGCCCCTCGATCACACTTCCCGTTGTTAAACTTCCAACATTCCCGTCCTTTTCTCTTAACTCCCCCCATCTGCCTGCTCCCCCCCACCTTTGCACCTGAAGTGGGGGAGGGGGAGCGCTCCGAACCCAAGCGCTGCCATAAATGCACATCTGTGGTGCCAAAGGTCAGCAAAGGGTTACCCACCATCTTCCGCCTATAGTCCGTGTCATAAGACCGCCACACCCCTTCCTTAAACGTTTTATGGACAAACTCAATAGTTTCCATGTATTTCAACATGTCCACCCCCACCAGGCAGGAAGCCAAATCCCTAAAGCACGTGTGCCACTCGTCCATTGTCTCTGGTCTCTTAACCTTTTTAGGGCCTGAGCCGTCCTCGCTCCGCTCCTTGGCCTTATGGGCCTCAAGCGACAAATTGAAAATGTGCACATATTTGCCATCCCAAATTTTCTTGATCGTCTTAGCTTTAAGGTGCGAGTGCAATGAGTGTACATTGCAGGGGTAAGCGTCCCCCTGTAGCGCCACTTTCCTGTCTGCCACCGCCAAGCTCACAGCCCCTGACCCTACCTGCTGACTATCACCCACTGAGACCCCCATCTGCACACCCCCACCCAGAGCTAGCCTCAATTCCTGCCTCTGCTGCCCAGCAACCAGCCTAAGAAGATACTTCAATACCCGTTTTTGAGGTTTAGACACTGGCCCTAAGGAGTCGTCGCTCTCAGAGCCAGTGTCACTAGATGACCCACACGTACCCTCCCCCAGCTCCCCACACAGTGCAATCTCACCTGCTCCTGACGCCGCCGGGGTAAGGGCCTCCTGGCCTGGTCCAGTTCTCTGAGGCACCTCTCGCCTAGCCTCCTGGCAAACTGCCACCGCAGCATCCCCGCTCACCTGTTGGAACAAAACAGAGTCGGGAGTACCAGGGATCGCGGAACGTGCACCACCCCCACCCCCTCCCGCTACAGAACTACCTTGCTGGCCACCCACCGTGACCCCAAATCTCCTCTCCCCAGAGGCTCATGCCCAACTTGCAGCCCTCCACCCATCTGATTACTCCCCCCAGCAGGACGTGTCTCCTGTCCAACACTTCCACTCAGACCCGGAACTGCCACAGCTGCCCAACCCCCCCCCCACCCCTGTGCCCCGCACCAACAGACCCCCTATTGCCAAAAACTCCATGGCCCACGGAGGCCCCAGCATGCGGTTCCAACCCTCCATTACCAGCACCCAATTGCCTGCTCCCATGCACCCCCACAAGGTTCTCCAATTGCCAAGTGCCTGCACCACCATGTCCGCTTACCGCCGCAGCCTGTCCGGTGTTGCCCCTCCCGGATCCCTGGACTCCCGACTCACCTCTTGCAACTCCATCCGTCGACTGCGCTCCGCTGGGCCCGAAACCGGAAATGATGTCACACGCATGACGCCTGGAAGTGACGTCACCGACGCGACTACCGGAAGTGACGTCACCCGTGCCCACCACCGACCGGAAGACTTCACCGGAGGAGGAAGCACCGCCAGCCGCTCCAGCCTGGACCACGCCGCCGACCGACAGAACACCCGCCGGACCCCCGAAGACAATGCCGGAACGCTCCACACCTGCTGCAACACCTGGACCCGCTCCCGTCGAAAGGGCCTGGATTAAGGCCACAACCGCCGCCCGCGCCGCCTCTGGGACAGGTAAGTTAGGTAAGTACCCGTCCTGAGAAGGGCTAGGGCCTACCATTTCACTACCTAAACTACCACCTCTCCCCCTCACAGATACTCGCCGTGACAATGGCGAAGACTCCCTCATCCGCTTTGGAGGAACCGACTGACGCCTAGGCCGCACCATCTTGCAAGAAAAAGCCAGAAAAAAACCTTTCACCAGCAATTGCAGACAAGAAAGAGGAAGTGTTCCAGCATCCATGCACTTTTATAACAGGTAAGAGTCCCCACCCCACACATTGCAACAATTGTTGCAAACTCACACACTGCACAGCTTCACATTTCAGTCAGGCAGCATAACCCTTAAAACGTTACATGCACAAATATGCCCTCCACTACCATTAACAATCTTCATCCAGGCAGCGAGAAATCTTCATCCAGTCGGCCTCTTCTATCTTCATCTAGGCGGCGAAGTCCTCATCCAGATGGCGAGAAGTCTTCATCCAGGCGGCCTCTTCTATCTTCATCCAGGTGGCATCTTCTATCTTGATCCCAGCGATGCGGAGCGGGTCCATCCTGAAGACATCTGGCATGGAGCATCCTCTTCATACGGTCGCCACAGTACACTGAATCTTCAATGCAAGGGAGCCGTTTTAAAATGGCGTCCCTTGCATTCCTATTGGCTGAAAAATGTGAATCAGCCAATAGGAATTCGTGCTGCTAAAATCCTACTGGCTGTTCAAATCATCCAATAGGATTTAAGCAGCTCTCATTCTATTGGCTGATTCAAATCATCCAATAGAATGATAGCTGCTTAAATCCTATTGGCTGATTTGAACAGCCAATAGGATTTTAGCAGCTCTAATGCCTATAATATAACATCACATTTTTCAACCAATAGGAATGCAAGGGACGCCATTTTGAAACGGCTCCCTTGCATTGAAGATTCTGTGTACGGCGGCAACCGTATGAAGAGGATGCTCCACGCCGGATGTCTTCAGGATGGACCCGCTTTGCGCCGTCGGGATCAAGATAGAAGATGCCGCCTGGATGAAGATAGAAGAGGCCGCCTGGATGAAGACTTCTTGCCGCCTGGATGAGGACTTCGCCACCTGGTGAAGATAGAAAATGCCACCTGGATGAAGACTTCCCGCCATCTGGATAAAGATCGTTCAAGCGGGACTTCAAAAACTGTAAGTGGATCATCTGGGATTAGTGATATGTTTTTTTAAGGGTTTTTAGGTGTTTTTTTTTTTTAAGTTTAGGGTTTGGGCTATTCCTAAACAAGCTAAATGCCCTTTTAAGGGCAATGCCCATACCAATGCCATTTTCATGGCAATGGGTAGCTTAGGTTTTTTAGATAGTTTTTTTATTTTTATTTTGGGGTGATGGTGGTTTGTAATGTTAGTGGGTCTTTGTAAAAAAAAAAATCTGGTAAAAGAGCTGTTTAACTTAGGGCAATGCCCTACAAAGACCCTTTAAAGGGCTATTGGTAGTTTATTCTAGATTAGCTTTTTATTTTGGGAAGTTTTTTTTTTTTTAATGGGTATTAGAATAGGAATAAATTTTATTATTTTTGATTGTTTGTTATTTTGTGTAATGTATTTTTTTTTTCGTTTTGGGGTGGGTTTTTATTTTTAGATTAGGGCTTGGGCAGCAAAAGAGCTAAATGCACTTTTAAGGGCAATGCCCATACAAATGCCCTTTTCAGGGCAACAGGTAGATTAGGTTTTACTTTATTTTGTAGGTTTGGGGGTGGGAGGGTTGTATACTGTTAGAAGGTTTTTGTTTTGTAGCAAAAGAGCTGTTAACTTTAGGGCAATGCCCTACAAAAGGCCCTTTAAAGGACCCCCAAAAGACCCTTTTAAGGGCCCTTGGTAGTTTATTATAAATTAGGTTATTTTTTATTTTGAGGTGTTTTTTTGTGTTTTTTTAAGGGTATTAGAATAGGAATAATTTTTATTGTATTGTATAATTTTGTTTGTTATTTTTTGTAATGGTAGGTTTTTTTATTTTTCGTAATTTTTGTGTTTGTTATTTTTTGTAATGGTAGGTAGTGTAAGGCTGCTTAGGTTTTATTTCACAGGTAAGTTTGTATTTATTTTGACTGGGTAGTTATTAAATAGTTAATAACTATTTACTAACTAGTCTACATAGTTAAAATAAATACAAACGTACCTCTGAAATAAAAATGAAACCTAAGCTAGCTAGAATATAACTATTAGTTATATTGTAGCTAGCTTAGGTTTTATTTCACAGGTAAGTATGTATTTAGTTTTAAATAGGTATTATTTACTTAATAATTGTAACTTTAGTTTAGCTTTATTTTAATTATGTTAAAGTTAGGGTTAAGTTTAGGGTTACAATTAGGGTTAGGTTTAGGGGTTAATATAGTTTAATTTAGGTTGTTGTGATGTCGGGGCTGGCGGTTTAGGGGTTAATAGGTTTATTTAGTGGTAGTGATGTGGGAGGCCAGAGGTTTAGCAGTCAATACCTTTATTTAGTGGTGGCGATGTCGGGGAGCGGCAGAATAGGGGTTAATAACTTTAATATAGTGGCAGCGATGTTGGGGTGCAGCAGAA
This sequence comes from Bombina bombina, assembly GCF_027579735.1. Lineage (NCBI taxonomy): Eukaryota > Metazoa > Chordata > Amphibia > Anura > Bombinatoridae > Bombina > Bombina bombina. The sequence goes on from NW_026512220.1 coordinate 12,561, forward strand.
TGGGGTTAACACCTTTAATATAGTGGTGGCGATATCGGGAGCGGCAGATTAGGCGTTAATAGCTTTATTTAGGTGGTGGTGAAATCAGGAGCAGCAGATTAGGGGTTAATAACTGTAGGTAGGTGGCGGCGATGTCTGGGACGGCAGATTAGTGGTGTTTAGACTCACGGTTTATGTTAGGGTGTTAGGTTTAAACGTAACTTTGTTTTCCCCATAGACATCAATGGGGCTGCGTTACAGAGCTTTTCATTCCGCAATTACAGGTGTTAGACTTTTTTTCTGATCCGCTCTCCCCATTGATGTCTATACGGGAAGCGTGCACGAGCATGTCAAAACAGCTCTTGTATTTTGTGCCATATGGAGCTTAATGCAACCATATCGCACGCACAAGCCGGCTGTTTGAAAACTTGTTATGGCTGCGCTATAGGGGGTTAAATGACACAACTTTTGTTGTGTTCGTTAATTTCCCTATAGCGCGCATAATTCGTAATTTAGCTGTTAGTGTATAAGGGCTTGCAATTAGCCCCCAATTCATGGGATTTTTTTTATTGGTCCCACTATCTCTCTTTAAATGAAAGGGGCAGTAATCAAACACCTTGAGGTTTTTATATAATATGTTTAGTTATGCATAGTTATCAAAACTTTGCAATATACTGTGATTAATTATTTTGCATAATTTTTTTGCTTTAAAGGGACATTAAACTCAAAGTATTTCTTTCATTATTCAGATAGAGAATACAATTTTAAAAAAGTTTCCAATTTATTTCTATTATCAAATTTGCTTCCTTCTCATTATATTCTTTGTTGAAGAGATACTTAGGTAGGTAGCGTGCACGTCTGAAGCACTACATAAAAGGAAAAAGTGCTGCCATTTAGTGCTCCTGCTAAAATATAACATTGTTGCAAAACTGCTGCCATATAGTGCTGCACACGTGCACACTTTTGAGTTTACATCCTTGCTTTTCATCAAAGGATAGCAAGAAAAATTGATAACATAAGTCAATTGGAAAGTTGTTTAAAATGGTGAGCTCTATCTGAATCAAGAAAGAAAACATGTGGGTTTTATGTCCCTTAAATGTTTTAGAATGCATTTTAAAAACTAACAGAATGACCATTGCTAGACTTGTCAGCTTTAGACTCCAGACCGGATAGGCTCCTCCAAATAAGATAAGTGGTGGGTAAGTTTGGCTACTGAAAAACAACTGCAGCAATGGAGATGATAAAAACGTTTAGATTTGGCTGATATGTTATTCTATGGCAAGACAACAGAAATGTCTTGTAATTAAATGGTGTGTCCCTTTAATGTCATATTCTTTCAATGAAGCCTGATATTACAAAAACACTACTAAGACATTCTCAACACTGTCCATCTTCCATATCCATAATGTTCAGTTATGCTTTGGACCATTTAAACTCTGCCCCCTAAGATTTTTTGTTCCACCCACCAGACCACTGGGCTACTCCCTGGGTGTCCAGGCAGGGCACATTTTCAGAATGTTGGGAGGTATGCAAAGCTACATATTCCTATATATTATTGAAGACAGATAAGTAATATAGGATACAAGGTAGATGACCTAGCTCTCTGACTACTTGATCACATGTAGTGGAAGCATTGACTGATACAAAATAAAGATTAAGACACAATGGCATGCACATGAAAGAATGTCTCCTAGAAAACAGGCCTATAAGGATCATTAATGCCAGAGGGTAGCTTATCCATTGAGTGTTGTTTAGCATAGATTCATAGATGCTTATGAGATTGCCAATGGGGTTCATGGAGAAGGTGAGATATTGAATGAAATTAATTGAGCATTCCTTCACCTATATTTTCTACAGATTTGTTAGTGAGCATTTAAAGTTGCATTAAGGGCCCAACACATGAAATCTTGTACATGAAAAGAGAACCTGCTATTAAGAGGTAAAAGCAATTAGAAATGCAAAAAAATTCAGATGTGTCAGAGGTGAGTACAAATTGAAATGCTCAATATGTTTATTGTAACGTTGTGGATACTTTTTAGAATTATATTAGTTTACTTAATCTGGTCCACTGTGCTTTTGGTTTAAATGCTTCTTAAGAGTATTCAGCGTCCATATATCCATTAGTTGCTTCCATTGTATTTTAGCCATGGGGATGTTTGCATACAAGTAGTTTCTTCACATGCTATAGGCATAGCTAGTAATGAGGGAACCCAAGCACACCTGGCTGACATAAGTGTGATTCATTGTAATAAATCTATATACAGCATTCACTGTATAAGCGTAATTAGATATACTGTACTTAGAAAGGTGGTAGATGTTAGTTGACTGAATGTCTTGTGTTACATCATTAGTGCTGACTCAAGACCAGGGCTGCCAGTAGAAATGTTGGGGCCCTCTTACTAAGGCATTGTTTAGGGTCCCCACCTCATCCAAATTCTCCCTCTCCCCTTTCCCATTCTGATTTTCTGTACTAAATGATTTTTGTTATTATTGTTGCACAGATTAAATGTAATGGTAATTTTGGGCCTGAATGACTTGATCCACTTGTCAACAGCTTGTCAGGCATAAAATGCTGGTGGCCCTGCTCCAGACTAAGGGAAATTTGAGTAGTATAAATATCAAGAAGGATGTGATTTTCAGGCATTTAGGGCTAGGTTACAAGTAGATCACAAAAATATTAAAGCTATTTTATGCATATCATTGCACATGTGCAATCAATCACTCTTTTTCTTTTAGCACTTTAATGAAAATCTAGAAAGCGCTAAATCACGTAAAACACTGCACACATACAGGGAGTGCAGAATTATTAGGCAAGTTGTATTTTTGAGGATTAATTTTATTATTGAACAACAACCATGTTCTCAATGAACCCAAAAAACTCATTAATATCAAAGCTGAATAGTTTTGGAAGTAGTTTTTAGTTTGTTTTTAGTTATAGCTATTTTAGGGGGATATCTGTGTGTGCAGGTGACTATTACTGTGCATAATTATTAGGCAACTTAACAAAAAACAAATATATACCCATTTCAATTATTTATTTTTACCAGTGAAACCAATATAACATCTCAACATTCACAAATATACATTTCTGACATTCAAAAACAAAACAAAAACAAATCAGTGACCAATATAGCCACCTTTCTTTGCAAGGACACTCAAAAGCCTGCCATCCATGAATTCTGTCAGTGTTTTGATCTGTTCACCATCAACATTGCGTGCAGCATCAACCACAGCCTCCCAGACACTGTTCAGAGAGGTGTACTGTTTTCCCTCCTTGTAAATCTCACATTTGATGATGGACCACAGGTTCTCAATGGGGTTCAGATCAGGTGAACAAGGAGGCCATGTCATTAGATTTTCTTCTTTTATACCCTTTCTTGCCAGCCACGCTGTGGGTTACTTGGGCGCGTGTGATGGAGCATTGTCCTGCATGAAAATCATGTTTTTCTTGAAGGATGCAGACTTCTTCCTGTACCAATGCTTGAAGAAGGTGTCTTCCAGAAACTGGCAGTAGGACTGGGAGTTGAGCTTGACTCCATCCTCAACCCAAAAAGGCCCCACAAGCTCATCTTTGATGATACCAGCCCAAACCAGTACTCCACCTCCACCTTGCTGGCGTCTGAGTCGGACTGGAGCTCTCTGCCCTTTACCAATCCAGCCACGGGCCCATCCATCTGGCCCATCAAGACTCACTCTCATTTCATCAGTCCATAAAACCTTAGAAAAATCAGTCTTGAGATATTTCTTGGCCCAGTCTTGACGTTTCAGCTTGTGTGTCTTGTTCAGTGGTGGTCGTCTTTCAGCCTTTCTTACCTTGGCCATGTCTCTGAGTATTGCACACCTTGTGCTTTTGGGCACTCCAGTGATGTTGCAGCTCTGAAATATGGCCAAACTGGTGGCAAGTGGCATCTTGGCAGCTGCACGCTTGACTTTTCTCAGTTCATGGGCAGTTATTTTGCCCCTTGGTTTTTCCACACGCTTCTTGCGACCCTGTTGACTATTTTGAATGAAACGCTTGATTGTTCGATGATCACGCTTCAGAAGCTTTGCAATTTTAACAGTGCTGCATCCCTCTGCAAGATATCTCACTATTTTTGACTTTTCTGAGCCTGTCAAGTCCTTCTTTTGACCCATTTTGCCAAAGGAAAGGAAGTTGCCTAATAATTATGCACACCTGATATAGGGTGTTGATGTCATTAGACCACACCCCTTCTCATTACAGAGATGCACATCACCTAATATGCTTAATTGGTAGTAGGCTTTCGAGCCTATACAGCTTGGAGTAAGACAACATGCATAAAGAGGATGATGTGGTCAAAATACTCATTTGCCTAATAATTCTGCACTCCCTGTATATACATATATCAACAAACATACAAATAAACACACATATATACACATGTTTGAGTCATTCCCAGTCCAGCACCTAATCAAAGACCTTCATTAGAATCAGTAAAATTCATTATTTGAATATATTTTAGATGTATGTTGTAAGGCATATTTTCAAGCCTTAAAGGGACAGTCTAGTCAAAATTAAACTTTCATGATTCAGATAGGGCATGACATTTTTAACAACTTTCCAATTGACTTTTTTTATTAAATTTGCTTTGTTCCCTTGGTGGTATTTTTCAAAAGCTAAACCTAGGTAGGCTCAAACTGATTTCTAAACCGTTGAAAACCGCCTCTTAGCTCAGAGCATTTTTAAAGTTTTTCACATTTAGACAGTACTAGTTCATGTGTGTCATATAGATGACATTGTGCTCACTCCCGTGAAGTTATTTAGGAGTATGCACTGATTAGCCAAACTGCATGTCTGTCAAAAGCACTGAGATAAGGGGGCAGTCTGCAGAGGCTTAGATACAAGGTAATCACAGAGGTAAAACATATATTTATATAAATCTGTTGGTTATGCAAAACTGGGGAATAGGTAATAGAGATTATCTATCTTTTTAAACAATATAAAGTCTGGTGTAGACTGCCCCTTTAATACTTTACTTCAGGTCTCCAAATGCACTAAATTATCCAGTGCTATTGTATGCTGCCTTTGAGAGCAAAACTTAACTCCCTAATATAATATAAAACATGGAAACAGACTGCACTCTCAAACTAAATTAGGCGCACATCCCACTACTCTGCAAAACTTACAGCCCTGGTCACTCACAAACAGCTGCACAGCTTTCAGTGAATCAGGCAGTTAACAACAGACAATTTTTTATTAACACAAGTAGAAAGTCTGGCACTCTCTTGCAAGCACCCAGATAAATACAAAGCAAAATGGAAAATGTAGTCACAGCATTTGGCCAAACATTGCTAGGTCCAGGACCATGTTAAGGTTTGGAATTCTTACACTATTAAGATTATTTAATATTTATACCACCCTACCACAATTATATTGTTTCACAATAACTTGATATAATTTATACAAAATCAAGAGTTGCTCTTCTACAATTGATATTTAAACATGGTGCAGCATTTTTAATTTGCAGCGGCAGGGTATACACGTTTCACACCTTCTTGCTCTTGTAAGTTTTCATACAATAACTAACTTTTTAATATTTGTATAACAATGCATTTTTATGGCTGAATAATATAAATCTGAGCATATAGGTGCAATAGTACAACTCTGTAGGGTTACTTTTTATTTATAACACTATTAGTAGTTAGCCCATGTTTCCTTGTTGACCAGAGAACAGCCACCTGAGTCTGTAACCCCCACTTTTGAAAGAAAGAAATAGCTTATAATATTCATTTTGGGGTACTAACCTCCCTATTATAGTCAAACGCACTGTAAAAGGTGACTAATGCATTGATGATTGTAATTGTTACCTAAAGGGACATGAAATCCACTGCTGTATGTATGTTGTGTTTAGAATATGGGGTTCCTTTCTTTTTCCCCCTACAGTGCGGGAACTTTCTAGGAGTGGCATTGGAAAGGGGACCCCCAGGAAGATGACATGTTGTTGTCCTCTACACTCAGAGATTAGTGCAGAGGATGACAACTTGTTGCCCAAAATGTTGTCCTCCTCACTCCAGTGGTTAACTATAGTTGTTCATCTGGAAGTTTTTTTTAAAAAAAAAATTAAATCTAATAAATTATTTGACTTAAAAAACAAGCAAAAGCAAGATAACTATGGCAGAAATAGGAAAAACAATTGAATAATGTAGTATATGAAGTTTGCATTATATTTTTTAGAAGATATTGGGCTAAAGTAAAGATTACAGCCTTCAGGTTAATTCAAACGTTTTTAATTCTGTGCTGCAGACCTCACAGTTGTTATATTTAAATCCCATCTGTCTGATCACAATGACTTTGTTGCCTTTAAACGCTTAAAGGGATCTTTTAACGTTAAAAAAAAAAAAACTAACATGGAAATAAAATATCAGCATTAAAAATGCTGAAGATGTTTAAACTAGCAGCAAATACATGTTTTTGCACAACTGGTTACCATAGATCAATAACTCACTAGTTCATAATAACAACTCCTATAGATATATTGGTGGTCAGGGACAATCCTCCACAGGAAAAAAAAGAATCATAGTTTAATTAAGCACTGAAGCATAGGTTAAGAAATCATTGTAATACGTTTTAAAGTGTTATCTTTTAGCTGCAATAAAGAAAAAAATGCAATATGTTTAATAAGTCATTGAAAATATTTCCACAAGATCAATATAAATTTCCAGTAAACAAAAAAAAATGAGTTTGTTAGTTATGGAGACACACCCAAGAAAGTGAAAGAAGTCATTTGAGAGCTATCTTGTGGCTTTCAAACCATAAGTTGTGTATCATAAAGGAATAAAGCTCTGCTAATGTGTGTGCACTACTGGGAATGCAATGATAACTACCCTCTTAGGAAAATTAGTCTCTTTTTAAATTTCTTTATGGGAAAGCTTACACATGATTAAACGTTAGGTTCTGAAGATCAGCAAGAAATGAGAATAGCATTTCGAAAAGCAGCATTAAAATCTTTTTATCTTTATCATAATATCTTGATGAGAAGTAACACATTTAATTTTATTTTTTAAAGGATTATATTTCTGTGCCTCTAATGATTTGTGAAATCATATTTAATCTCTACTAGTTATATCACCAAATGTCATTCATCCAATAAAATGGACAAAGCAAAGCTGTATATATATATATATGTATATATATATATATATATATATATATATATATATATATATATATATATATATATCACAGAGAATTTGATTTATAGATAGATGAAAGATAGATTATTATTATTATTATTATTATTATTATTATTATACTTTATTTATGAAGCGCCAACATATTCTGCAGCGCTGTCCATGGATACAATTCATTTAAAAAATATAAAACTTGTAATGGACAAGACAACATTTACAAACACATACAGGAGGAATTGAGGGCCCTATTCCCGTGGGAACTTACAATCTAGAAGGGTAGGAGGTTGAGAAATAGGAGGAGAGGACTACAAGATTGAGAAAGATGTTAATACAGCGTTAGGTGAGGAAAATGTTGTTAGGTAAGTGAAATTAATTTATTATGGAGTTGGGTGGTAGGCTTCTCTTAACAGAAAAGTCTTCAGAGAGCATTTAAAGGAATAAATATTAGGGCAAAGCCTGACAGCATGAGGGAGAGTGTTCCAGAGGGTAGGTGCTGCACGACAGAAGTCCTGCAGTCTAGCATGAGAAGAGGTGATAGTCATGGATAAAACGAGCAGGTAATTGTTGGATCTTAGTGGGCGGGCTGGAGTATACTTGTTTATTAGAGAGGATAGGTAGAGGGGAGCGGCGTTGGTGAGAGCTTTGTATGTAAGGGTGAGAATTTTGAATTTAATTCTGCTGTGAATAGGGAGCCAATGAAGGGACTCACAGAGAGGTGCAGCAGATACAGAGCGACAGGAAAGATGGATCAGTCTGGCAGAGGCATTTAGGATGGATTGAAAGGGGGAAAGGCGGGAAAGAGGAAGGCCAGTAAGTAGGTTATTGCAGTAGTCAAGTTTGGAAATAACAAGGGAGTTGATTATTTGCTTTGTGATGTTAGCGCTCAGAAAGGTTGAATCTTGGAAATATTGCATAGATGGTTGTGGCAGGACGTAAAAAGCGATTGGATATGGGAGACGAAGGATAGATTTGAGTCAAGTGTAACTCTGAAGCAGCGGACTTGGGGCAATGGAGAAATGGTAATGCCATCAACAGGGCAAGAGAAGTCAGAAGTCGGCATATAGCTTGAGGGAGGATAAGAAGATAGATAGTTAGATGATGAGATAGATGGATGAGATAGATAGATGGATGAGATAGATAGATGGATGAGATAGATGGATGAGATAGATAGATGGATGAGATAGATGGATGAGATAGATAGATAGATAGATAGATAGATAGATAGATGGATGGATGGATGGATAGATAGATAGATATATAGACAGACAGACAGACAGAAATGTTGTTTCCCCTGTCTTATGTGTTTTACATGAATACTTAATAAAAGTTTCTTGTTTTAATCACTAATTGTGGACCCCATATTATTAATTCTACACAGACAGACAGAAAAAATCAGATAAATAAATATATAATATATCGCAAACGGAAAATAGCTTTATACACTGCCACTGGTCAATATTTTGTATTATTTAAAGCTTTAATCAATCATTTATAGAAAACATTTATACTTTAACAGCATGGTGTAGGAATTATATCATTTAGAAACTGATGGAGAACTGCTAAAATAATAAAACTTACAAGAAAAATATTATGATAACATGCATAGCTTAGAGGAGAGAAGTTGGAGATGTAATATCATAGAAACCATCATGCATTCTGCTACGGAATTTTGCGGAGCCATAGAAATAAATGATAATAATAATAAATGATAATAAATTATAATAATAATAATAAATAATAATAAATGGAATTAATTAAGCTGAGGCTAAAAGTATTTTTCACACAACCGCAGAACAAGGAGTAATGATCTAGCGTTAGAAGGAAGTAGGTTAAGGAGTAATTTTTGGAAGTACTTCTTTCCAAAAGGGTGGTGGTTGATCTATACGTAGATGTAATACTGTACATCAATGTAGCTCAGGAATGTTTGACTACTCTAAAAGTTACTTAAGCTTTCACTTCAGAAAAAAATATTTGCAAACTTGAAAGTTTTATGATTTTTATTTGCCATCAAATCTATGTATCTCTGAATCTATGTACTGTTAGAAAACATAGTATGAAATGATGCACCCCCCCAAACCAGTACTAACTTGTCAGGGTTTCACCCTGATTTTGTTTGTTTATTTGCTGCTTTTTATATTAGCTGCCATTTTGACTCACCTTTCTCTCTCCTCATCTGCTGCAGAGTGTGTAACGCTGCTCACTACACTCTGGCTCCCTCTTATGGCCAAACTGGAGAACATCATCAGTGTGAGATAGGTTGCAGTCCCAGAATTATGATGTCATCACTTACTATTTAATGTGCCTCAGTTCAGTATTTATTATTATTTGTATTATCATTTATTTGTATAGCGCCGCCAAATTCCGTAGCGCTGGGTACAATGATAGGGGTATACAATGACAAAGATTTGTGATACTATACAAAACATAACAAGACTAAACAAATCTAGCACAGGAGGAAGAGGGCCCTGCTCCGGAGAGCTCACAGTCTATAGTATGCCTTTGCCCTTGCATTATCTCTGACATCTCTGTGAGTTCCTGTGTTCCTGATTCTGTGTATGACCTGGCTTGTTTGACATCAGTTCTGGTTCCTGATCCCTAACTTATTCCTGACTCCACTAATCTTTGTATTCCTGACCTTGGCTCATCTGACTACTTACTTTGGCTCCTGACCTATCTCGTCTGACTACCAGCACTAGCTTTGACTCCTGATTTGTCATTTGGCTTTTGGACTCTTTTTAATTTTTTTAAACAAAGGCGATTAATTTAGCAATTCACGCCTGATTCCTGGTTCCCTGACAAACCTTCAACCATAATATGGAGCATTGTGTGCAACTCAACCCTCTTTAAAAGTATATAATTCCTTCTTTTTGAGGTGATGACTTCAATGACACATCAATTACTTTCATCAAGCCAAATGGTTCCATAAAAGTCTGTTGGCTTATGTCATTTACAAGACCATTGTTATATCCCTAATCATCTTTGTTCCATTAAGTACACTCAACTCAATATGAGTAGTACAGGCTCTTTTAAACACTAGCGGCTAGATTTAGAGTTTTGTCGGTAAGGACCCGCGTAGCTAACGCCGGCTTTTTTCTGGCCGCACCATAAAAATAACTCTGGTATTGAGAGTCCACATAAAGGCTGCGTTAGGCTCCAAAAAAGGAGCGTAGAGCATATTTAACGCAGCTTCAACTCTCGATACCAGAGTTGCTTACGGACGCGGCCAGCCTCAAAAACGTGCTCGTGTATGATTCCCCCATAGGAAACAATGGGGCTGTTTGAGCTGAAAAAACCTAACACCTGCAAAAAAGCTGCGTTCAGCTCCTAAGGCAGCCCCATTGTTTGCTATGCGTAAACACTTCCTACGTCTGCACCTAACACTCTAACATGTACCCCGAGTCTAAACACCCCTAACCTTACACTTATTAACCCCTAATCTGCCGCCCCCGCTATCGCTGACCCCTGCATATTATTTTTAACCCCTAATCTGCCGCTCCCTAAACCGCCGCCACCTACGTTATCCTTATGTACCCCTAATCTGCTGCCCCTAACACCGCCGACCCCTATATTATATTTATTAACCCCTAATCTGCCTCCCACAACGTCGCCTCCACCTGCCTACACTTATTAACCCCTAATCTGCCGAGCCGACCGCACCGCTATCATAATAAAGTTATTAACCCCTAATCCGCCTCACTAACCCTATAATAAATAGTATTAACCCCTAATCTGCCCTCCCTAACATCGCTGACACCTAACTTCAAACATTAACCCCTAATCTGCCGACCGGAGCTCACCGCTATTCTAATAAATGTATTAACCCCTAAAGCTAAGTCTAACCCTAACATTAACACCCCCCTAAGTTAAATATAATTTTAACCTAACAAAATAAATTAACTCTTATTAAATAAATTATTCCTATTTAAAGCTAAATACTTACCTGTAAAATAAACCCTAATATAGCTACAATATAAATTATAATTACATTGTAGCTATTTTAGGATTAATATTTATTTTACAGGCAACTTTGTAATTATTTTAACCAGGTAAAATAGCTATTAAATAGTTAAGAACTATTTAATAGTTACCTAGTTAAAATAATAACAAAATTACCTGTCAAATAAATCCTAACCTAAGGTACAATTAAACCTAACACTATACTATCATTAAATTAATTAAATAAAATACCTACAATTACCTACAATTAAACCTAACACTACACTATCAATACATTAATTAAATACAATATCTACAAATAACTACAATGAAATAAACTAACTAAAGTACGAAAAATAAAAAAGAACTAAGTTACAAAAAATAAAAAAATATTTACAAACATAAGAAAAATATTACAACAATTTTAAACTAATTACACCTACTCACCTACTCTAAGCCCCCTAATAAAATAACAAAGCCCCCCAAAATAAAAAATGTCCTACCCTATTCTAAATTACTAAAGTTAAAAGCTCTTTTACCTTACCAGCCCTGAACAGGGCCCTTTGCGGGGCATGCCCCAAGAAGTTCAGCTCTTTTGCCTGTAAAAAAAACATACAATACCCCCCCCAACATTACAACCCACCACCCACATACCCCTAATCTAACCCAAACCCCTCTTAAATAAACCTAACACTAAGCCCCTGAAGATCTTCCTACCTTGTCTTCACCATACCAGGTTCACCGAACGGTCCAGAAGAGCTCCTCCGATGTCCTGATCCAAGCCCAAGCGGGGGGCTGAAGATGTCCATGATCCGGTAGAAGTCTTCATCCAAGCGGGGCAGAAGAGGTCTTCCATCCGATTGAAGTCTTCATCCAAGCGGGGCAGAAGAGGTCTTCCATCCGATTGAAGTCTTCATCCAGGCGGCATCTTCTATCGACATCCATCTGGAGAGGAGCGGCAGCATCCTGAAGACCTCCGACGCGGAACATCCATCCTGGCCGACGACTGAACGACGAATGACGGTTCCTTTAAATGACGTCATCCAAGATGTCGTCCCTCGAATTCCGATTGGCTGATAGGATTCTATCAGCCAATCGGAATTAAGGTAGGAATATTCTGATTGGCTGATGGAATCAGCCAATCAGAATCAAGTTCAATCCGATTGGCTGATCCGATCAGCCAATCAGATTGAGCTCGCATTCTACACCTCTTCTGCCCCGCTTGGATGAAGACTTCAATCGGATGGAAGACCTCTTCTGCCCCGCTTGGATGAAGACTTCTACCGGATCATGGACATCTTCAGCCCCCCGCTTGGGCTTGGATCAGGACATCGGAGGAGCTCTTCTGGACCGATCGGTGAACCTGATATGGTGAAGACAAGGTAGGAAGATCTTCAGGGGCTTAGTATTAGGTTTATTTAAGAGGGGTTTGGGTTAGATTAGGGGTATGTGGGTGGTGGGTTGTAATGTTTGGGGGGGGTATTGTATGTTTTTTTTTACAGGCAAAAGAGCTGAACTTCTTGGGGCATGCCCCGCAAAGGGCCCTGTTCAGGGCTGGTAAGGTAAAAGAGCTTTTAACTTTAGTAATTTAGAATAGGGTAGAGCATTTTTTATTTTGTGGGGCTTTGTTATTTTATTAGGGGGCTTAGAGTAGGTGTAATTAGTTTAAAATTGTTGTAATATTTTTCTTATGTTTGTAAATATTTTTTTATTTTTTGTAACTTAGTTCTTTTTTTTATTTTTTGTACTTTAGTTAGTTTATTTCATTGTAGTTATTTGTAGATATTGTATTTAATTAATGTATTGATAGTGTAGTGTTAGGTTTAATTGTAGGTAATTGTAGGTATTTTATTTAATTAATTTAATGATAGTATAGTGTTAGGTTTAATTGTAACTTAGGTTAGGATTTATTTTACAGGTAATTTTGTAATTATTTTAACTAGGTAACTATTAAATAGTTCTTAACTATTTAATAGCTATTGTACCTGGTTAAAATAATTACAAAGTTGCCTGTAAAATAAATATTAATCCTAAAATAGCTACAATGTAATTATAATTTATATTGTAGCTATATTAGGGTTTATTTTACAGGTAAGTATTTAGCTTTAAATAGGAATAATTTATTTAATAAGAGTTAATTAATTTTGTTAGATTAAAATTATATTTAACTTAGGGGGGTGTTAGTGTTAGGGTTAGATTTAGCTTTAGGGGTTAATACATTTATTAGAATAGCGGTGAGCTCCGGTCGGCAGATTAGGGGTTAATAATTGAAGTTAGGTGTCGGCGATGTTAGGGAGGGCAGATTAGGGGTTAATACTATTTATTATAGGGTTAGTGAGGCGGATTAGGGGTTAATAACTTTATTATAGTAGCGGTGCGGTCCGCTCGGCAGATTAGGGGTTAATAAGTGTAGGCAGTTGGAGGCGACGTTGAGGGGGGCAGATTAGGGGTTAATAAATATAATATAGGGGTCGGCGGTGTTAGGGGCAGCAGATTAGGGGTACATAGCTATAATGTAGGTGGCGGCGCTTTGCGGTCGGCAGATTAAAGGTTAATTATTGTAGGTAGCTGGCGGCGACGTTGTGGGGGGCAGATTAGGGGTTAATAAATATAATACAGGGGTCGGCGGTGTTAGGGGCAGCATATTAGGGGTACATAAGTATAACGTAGGTGGCGGTTGGCAGATTAGGGGTTAAAAAAATTTAATCGAGTGGCGGCGATGTGGGGGGACCTCGTTTTAGGGGTACATATGTAGTTTATGGGTGTTAGTGTACTTTAGAGTACAGTAGTTAGGAGCTTTATAAACCGGCGTTAGCCCAGAAAGCTCTTAACTACTGACTTTTTTCTGCGGCTGGAGTTTTGTCGTTAGATTTCTAACGCTCACTTCAGACACGACTCTAAATACCGGAGAAAAATCCCATTGAAAAGATAGGATACGCAATTTATGTAAGGGGATCTGCGGTATGTAAAAGTCACGGCTGAAAAGTGAGCGTTAGACCCTTTTTTGAGTGACTCCAAATACCGGAGTTAGCCTAAAACCAGCGTTAGGAGCCTCTAACGCTGGTTTTCACGGCTAACGCCAAACTCCAAATCTAGGCCTTTGTTTTAGATTTTCTAAATGGTAAACAAGCAGCAAATCAAAAGTCATATTAGCATAATTGAAAAAAAATGGCTGGACTAATGCATAGTGCTCTATATTAGAATTTTCAAGGGCTTTTTTAGTAACATTTTATAAATTTACTAGTGGGGTGTAGTGAAATCAACTACACTACTGCATGCCATAAGGCCATTTAAAACATTACTATTACTGGAGTGAGAACCATAGTGGGATGGTGCTAAGCAATGAGGGAACAATGTTTATGTGAGCTTACCATTTTTTTTTATATTTCCATTTGTAGGTAGAGTATGGGTGATACCAGGTTCATTTGATAAAAATCAGAAAATAAATAGTTGAAGGAGAGCATGGCTGAGCTTCAATTTGTTTCTATAGACAAAGACCAGTACATTGTTTTGCTATAAGGTACATTTAAGACAGACAATTTTAGCAAACAGATACGTTAGACCATAATTGCTAAATAACATGCCTTGACAAAGTTAGTAGAAGGCATTACCACATGAAGGGTTATCTAAAAGTTGTGTAAAACAAAATGGTAACTGAACAAAGGGTTTATAGAAGAGCATTTTCAGGAGACATTTTTAAGTGTAGTTTAATATAACTTAGACTAGCTTAAAGAAAAAAAAAGTATGTGATTAAAATACTTACTACATATTGTGATTATGTTGATATTTATTTATATAGTAGATTGCTTACATGTTGCACTGTATTGTAATTATAATAATAATCATCATCATGAATCAATCAAGAGGTTTTTTTTATCTATAGGACTCCAAACTGTTAAAAGATAATGGTAGATGACATCTGAATAAAAAGGAGATAGTGAGAGGATGCTGTTTGATAATAAAAAGGTGAATGTCAGCAAACTAGTCTGGATTACCAAGAATTACGATTGCATACCACAGAACAAGTAAAACATTTTTGTGTGCTATCTTCTTCCATGCCTTTGTGATATCAGATGGAGAATACTGCTGCTTGAAGGTTCCTAACTATGGAGTTGAACACAAGCTACTGTTAATAATTCGTTATCCATCAGATACATATAGAAATATGTTTTTAAGTATATATAGAACATTTCTTCTATGTGAAGAACATTGGAATGTGAAATATTCATATTTCATGTCTGGCTAGATAACTTGGTTAAACGCGATCAGGATTGCGCGAGAGTAGGGTGTTAGTTTTTGTTTTTATTTCGCTTTTAGCACTTCATTGAAGTCTATAGGAAATACATTAAACATGGTTGCAATATTCAAAGTTTGGCTTTTTGTGCGTGTCGGGTTAGCTTGGGAGTGACAACTTTATACTTTTAACTTGAAATACTTGCAGTACCTGATGCGTGCAAAAAGTTTACTTCTAGCAAATGTATTGCTTGGATGGGAGTGTTAAATAGCTCACCACTTGTAATCTAGCCCTATATCAATATTGCTCTTGTTTAAATCCCTTAAAAAATATACACACAAATCACTATAGCAACATACAGGACCTTCAACCTGTGATGCAATCGTTAAACCAACGGAATCACCATTTTGTTTGACATTAATCCTGCACATTAGCCTTTTGAATTAGGAAACTGACAGCTAGATTACAAGTTTTCAGCGCTAAAGGGAAATTAACGAGCGCCACAAAAGTATTGTTTCTTCAACTCCCTATAGTGTTGCTGTTACAAGTTTTTAAAAACCCATCATTGCATGGGCGATATGGTGGCGTTGAGGTCCATACCTCACCCAAATACAAGCAGTGTTTTGACGTGA
Organism: Bombina bombina; assembly: GCF_027579735.1. Taxonomy (NCBI): domain Eukaryota; kingdom Metazoa; phylum Chordata; class Amphibia; order Anura; family Bombinatoridae; genus Bombina; species Bombina bombina. The sequence continues at coordinate 28,491 of NW_026512220.1, forward strand.
TCATGCATGATTTCCCCATAGACATCAATGGGGAGAGCCGGCAAAAACAAAAGCCTAACACCTGCGATCGTGAAAAAAAAAGCTTTGTAACGCAGCCCCATTGATATCTATGGGGAAAGAAAAAGTTATGTTTAAACCTAACACCCTATCATAAAAACCACATCTAAACACCCCTAATCTGCCACCCCCGACATGGCCGCAATCTACATAATGTTATTAACCCCTAATCTTCTGCCCATAACATTGCCGCCACCTACATAATGTTATTAACCCCTAGTCTGCCGCTCCCGATATCGCCGCCACCTAAATACACTTATTAACCCTTAATCTGCTGCCCTTAACATCGCCGCCACCTAAATACACTTATTAACCCCCAATCTGCCGCTCCCGATATAGCCACCACCTACATTACAGTTATTAACCCCTAATCTGCCGCCCCCAATGTCGCCGCCACTATACTAAAGTTATTAACCCCTAACCTCTGGCCTCCCACATCACTAACACTAACTAAATATATGAACCCCTAAACCTAACCCTAACGTAACCCTAAGCCTAAGTCTATCCCTAACAACCCTAACTTAAATATAATTAAAATAAATCTAAATTAAACTTACAAAACTTAAAAACGTGCTTAGAAGCTCTCAGTTTATCTCTGTTGAAAAGGTAGTTGGAAAGCCCACTGCAAGTGGCAAATAAGACCCTCCCCCCTCCCCATTCTTTTGCATATGAAAAGACCCTTTACACAAACAGGAGCAAGCTGGAGTAGGTAGCTGACGGTATTCACATAAAGCTTTGGGGCTTGGTTTGGAGTCCATCTTCAAGACATCCGGCGCGGAGCATCCTCTTCTTCTGATGTTCGCTGAAGAATAAAGTTTCCCTTTAAGTGACATCATCCAAGATGGCGTCCATTACATTCCGATTGGCTGATAGAATTCTATCAGCCAATAGGAATTAAAGGTGAAAAAATGCTATTGGCTGTTGCAATCAGCCAATAGGATTGAGCTTTCATCCTATTGGCTCATCCAATAGCCAATAGGATTGAGCTTGCATTCTATTGGCTATTCCAATCAGCCAATAGAATGCGAGCTCAATCCTATTGGCTGATTGCAACAGAATTAGAATAGAATTCTATCAGCCAATCAGAATGTAAGGGACGCCATCTTGAATGACGTCACTTAAAAAGAAACTTAATTCTTCAGCGTACATCGTAAGAAGTTGATGCTCCACGCCAGATGTCTTGAAGATGGACCCGCTCCACGCCGGATGGATGAAGATAGAAGATGCCGTCTGGATGAAGACTTCTTCCCGTTTGGACGAAGACTTCTGCCATCTGGATGAGGATGGATGTCTGGTCTTCGAGAACTGTAAGTGGATCGTCGGGGGTTAGTGTTAGGTTTTTTTAAGGGTTTATTGGCTGGGTTTTATTTTTAGCTTAGGGTTTGGGCAATGTAAAAGAGCTAAATGCCCTTTTAAGGGCAATGCCCATCTAAATGCCCTTTTCAGGGCAATGGTTAGCTTAGGTTTATTTAGATAGAATTTTATTTGGGGGGTTTGGTTGTGTGGTTGGTGGGTTTTACTGTTGGGGAGTTGTTTGTATTTTTTTTTTTAAAGGCAAAAGGCCCTTTTAAGGGCCATTGGTAGTTTAGTGTAGACTATGGGTTTTTTTTATTTAGGGGGGCTTTTTCATTTTGATAGGGCTATTAGATTAGGAGTAATTCGTTTTTATTTTTGATAATTTTGTTTTTTATTTTGTGTAATTTAGTGTTTGTTTGTTTTTTGTAATGTAGGTAATTGTATTTTATTAATTTCATTTATTTAATTTTATTGTAGTGTTAGGTTTTAGTGTAAGACTTGTTAGGTTTTATTTTACAGATAAATTTGTATTTATTTTACTAACTAGTCTTCCTAGTTAAAATAAATACAAACTTACCTGTGAAATAAAAATAAAACCTAAGCTAGCTACAATATAACAATTATTTATTTTGTAGCTAGCTTAGGTTTTATTTTATAGTTAAGTATTTAGATTTGAATAGGAATTATTTAGGTACTAATTGTAAGTTTTATTTAGATTTATTTTATTTAGATTTAAGTTAGGGGGTGTTAGGGTTAGACTTAGGCTTAGGGTTACGTTAGGGTTAGGTTTAGGGGTTAATATATTTATGTAGTGATGTGGGAGGCCAGAGGTTTAGGGGTTAATAGTTTATTTTAGTATATTTCGTTGTGCGGTCTTGCGGTTTAGTGGTTAATAGGTTTATTATTGCGGCGGTGTGGACGGATGGCAGATTAGGGGTTAATAATATTTAAATAGTGTTTGCAATGCGGGAGGGTGGTGGTTTTGCAGTTTATAGGTTTATTATAGTGGTGAAAATGTCGGGGAGTGGCGGAATAGGGGTTAATATGTTTTTTAAGTGGCGGCGATGTCCGGAGCGGCAGATTAGTGGTTAATCATTTTATTTTAGTGTTTGAAATGCGGGAGGGCCTCTGTTTAGGAGTTAATAGGTAGTTTATGGGTGTTAGTGTACTTTTTAACAGTTTAGTTATGAGTTTTATGCTACAGCTTTGTAACGTAAAACTCATAACTACTGACTTTAGATGGCGGTACGGATCTTATCATTTTAGGCTGTACCGCTCACTTTTTGGCCTCACAGCAAAACTCGTAATACCGGCGCTATGGGAGTCCCATTGAAAAAGGACTTTTTAAAAAGTGCGGTACTGACTTGCGTGACGGCCAAAAAGGTGTGCAGTACCTCTATTCTGACAAGACTTGTAATAGCGGCGTTAGGAAAAAAGCATTGTTATGAAGCATTTCACTTTTTCACTCATAACGCAAAACTCGTAATCTAGCTGTGAGAGATTAACAACAAAGATAATAATTTTGTGTTGTTTTCAGACTGACAATGCCAGCTTAAGTATCAGAAATCATTATCTGCTGAAAACAACTATAAGATTGTAAACAACCCCTAAATATTACAACAAAAAATACCCAGACCGGCTCAAACTGGTGCTGTTTAAAAGATAGTTCTTTATTCAAAAAAATGTTAAAAAATACAACAAAAGACCACTAGCAAGTAAGCAGCTACGGCTATGATAAAAACTGAGGCTACGACCTTAGCCCGATTGACGTCACTGACGCGTTTCAGGTATCTCCTGTAATCATAGTTAACATCACTGTGCCTCCCTCTTCCTTTAAGAAGGTAAGTAACAGGTGTTAGCCTCATTAGTGAAATCCCTGTAATTGGAGGAGGGATTTCAATACCATTACCGTAACATTTGCAGGAGAAGAACATACACACTACTATCAACATCACATTTCAAATTTGATATTGTCCTCACAAAATATTTGTTCTCAGTATACAAATGCAAAATTACTAATTTACAATGAATAAGTACTTGTATATAATCCGTTAACTAACGATATAATTCATCTGCAGAAAAAACTAAGAAAAGCTCTAACGATACTTACAGGTTTACAATTTGATCACAAACTGATTGTCTGACTGGGAAACAGTCAAATACCAGGTAACATTCTATATTTAAAATGCTCATTATTTAGTCCATTTATTATAAATGAAATGTGTAATATGTATTGGCTAATGTTATCTTTGTATTATATAGAATGAGTTATCTCGCCAAATTGACATTCAACGCTCTTATATGTGTAACCATGTCTTAGACCTCTAATCTTTGGTAATAATTTTTTAAAAATTTTAAACTTCCAATATTAAATTGAGGTCATATTGATGAATGAATAGAAGCTGCTTACAGTCCGCTGTAGTCTCTTTTTGTCTTATATATTTATATATATATATATATATATATATATATATATATATATATATATGGGGAAGTGACCTCTTTGTGTGAAACTTTTTGTAACCCCTAAATATTGATTATTGATTATATGAGCACTATCCGTCATGCACTTTAAATATAGTGTACAGGACATATTATTGTCAGTTATTTAAGTAAAAGAACAGTGACTTAGCTTGCAAACATCTTGGCCTAGATTTAGAGTTGGGCGGTAGCCGTGAAAACCAGCGTTAGAGGCTCCTAACGCTGGTTTTGGGCTACCGCCGGTATTTGGAGTAAGTCAGGAAAGGGTCTAACGCTCACTTTCAAGCCGCGACTTTTCCATACCGCAGATCCCCTTACGTCAATTGCGTATCCTATCTTTTCAATGGGATCTTTCTAACGCCGGAATTTAGAGTCGTGGCTGAAGTGAGCGTTAGAAATCTAATGACAAAACTCCAGCCGCAGAAAAAAGTCAGTAGTTAAGAGCTTTCTGGGCTAACGCCGGTTTATAAAGCTCTTAACTACTGTGCTCTAAAGTACACTAACACCCATAAACTACCTATGCACCCCTAAACCGAGGTCCCCCCACATCGCCGCCACTCGATTAAAATGTTTTAACCCCTAATCTGCCGACCGCCACCTACGTTATACTTATGTACCCCTAATCTGCTGCCCCTAACACCGCCGACCCCTATATTATATTTATTAACCCCTAACCTGCCCCCCACAACGTCGTCGCCAGCTACCTACAATAATTAACCCCTAATCTGCTGACCGCAAAGCGCCGCCACCTACGTTATCCTTATGTACCCCTAATCTGCTGCCCCTAACACCGCCGACCCTTATATTATATTTATTAACCCCTAATCTGCCCCCCTCAACGTCGTCTCCACCTGCCTACACTTATTAACCCATAATCTGCCGAGCGGACCGCACCGCTACTATAATAAAGTTATTAACCCCTAATCCGCCTCACTCCCGCCTCAATAACCCTATAATAAATAGTATTAACCCATAATCTGCCCTCCCTAACATCGCCAACACCTAACTTCAATTATTAACCCCTAATCTGCCGACCGAATCTCGCCGCTACTGTAATAAATGGATTAAGCCCTAAAGCTAAATCTAACCCTAACACTAACACCCCCCTAAATATAATTTAAATCTAACAAAATAAATTAACTCTTATTAAATAAATTATTCCTATTTAAAGCTAAATACTTACCTGTAAAATAAACCCTAATATAGCTACAATATAAATTATAATTATATTATAGCTATTTTAGGATTTATATTTATTTTACAGGTAACTTTGTATTTATTTTAACCAGGTACAATAGCTATTAAATAGTTAAGAACTATTTAATAGCTAAAATAGTTAAAATAATTACAAAATTACCTGTAAAATAAATCCTAACCTAAGTTACAATTAAACCTAACACTACACGATAAATTAAATTAACTACCTACAATTATCTACAATTAAACCTAACACTACACTATCAATAAATAAATTAAATACAATTCCTACAAATAAATACAATGAAATAAACTAACTAAAGTACAAAAAATAAAAAAGAACTAAGTTACAAAAAATAAAAAAATATTTACAAACATTAGAAAAAAATTACAACAATTTTAAACTAATTACACCTACTCTAAGCCCCCTAATAAAATAACAAAGACCCCCAAAATAAAAAAATGCCCTACCCTATTCTAAATTACAAAAGTTCAAAGCTCTTTTACCTTACCAGCCCTTAAAAGGGCCCTTTGAGGGGCATGCCCCAAAGAATTCAGCTCTTTTGCCTGTAAATAAAAACATACAATACCCCCCCCAACATTACAACCCACCACCCACTTATCTTTAGGGGTTAATCCATTTATTACAGTAGCAGCGAGATTCGGTCGGCAGATTAGGGGTTAATAATTTAAGTTAGGTGTCGGCGATGTTAGGGAGGGCAGATTAGGGGTTAATACTATTTATTATAGGGTTATTGAGGCGGGAGTGAGGCGGATCAGGGGTTAATAACTTTATTATAGTAGCGGTGCTATCCGCTCGGCAGATTAGGGGTTAATAAGTGTAGGCAGGTGGAGGCGACGTTGTGGGGGGCAGATTAGGGGTTAATAAATATAATATAGGGGTCGGCGGTGTTAGGGGCAGCAGATTAGGGGTACACAGAGATAATGTGGGTAGCAGCGGTTTACGGAGCGGCAGATTAGGGGTTAAAAAAAATATGCAGGGGTCAGCGATAGCGGGGGCGGCAGATTAGGGGTTAATAAGTGTAAGGTTAGGGGTGTTTAGACTCGGGGTACATGTTAGAGTGTTAGGTGCAGACGTAGGAAGTGTTTCCCCATAGACAACAATGGGGCTGCGTTAAAGGGATAGTATAGTCAAAATTAAAGTTTCATGATTTAGATAGAGCAGCAATTTTAAGAAACTTTCTAATTTACTCTTATTATCAATTTTTCTTTGTTCACTTGGTATCTTTATTTTAAAATGCTGGAATGTAAGCTTAGAAGCCGGCCCATTTTTGGTTCAGCACCTGGGTAGAGCTTGCTGATTGGTGTTTAAATGTAGCCATCCAATCAGCAAGCGCTACCAATGTTCTGAACCAAAAATGGGCTGGTTCCTAATCTTACTTTCAATCTTTTTTAAATAAAGATACCAAGAGAACAAAGAAAAATTGATAATAGGTGAAAATTAGAAAGTTGCTTAAAATTGTATGCTCTATCTGAATCATGAAAGTTTATTTTTTGACTACTCTATCCCTTTAAGAGCTGAACGCTGCTTTTTTGCAGGTGTTAGGTTTTTTTTCAGCTCAAAATGCCCCATTGTTTTCTATGGGGATATCGTGCACGAGCACGTTTTTGAAGCTGGCCGCGTCCGTAAGCACCGCTGGTATCGAGAGTTGCAGTGGCGTTAAATTATGCTCTACGCTCCCTTTTTGGAGCCTAACGCAGTGAAAACCCAGCCATTCTGTGAACTCTAAATACCAGCGGTATTTAAAAGGTGCGGCCAGAAAAAAGCATGCGTAGCTAACGCACCCCTTTGGCCGCAGAACTCTAAATCTAGGCGCTTGTGTTTGATGATTAATATGGGGCGAATTGAGCTAGCTTGAAGTTCACAGTAAGAGAAAAAAATTGTTTATACATTTACAATATCTTTCTTTAACGTATTGACATTTCTGTAAAAGTTTAGGTAAGACATTTATCTCTCTGCATTTTTTTTTAAATACATTATATTAGGCTTCCCACATCATGGTATTTCTGCAATAAATAGATGGCTGGTTTTGATGCTACTTGGTAAATAAACCCCATGATGTTAATTTACTTGGTAGTGTTTGCCTTTGAGTAAAAGTCAGTGTTACAAGAAGAAGTAATCTGAATAATTCCCTACAATTCATATACCATTATCTACATGTGACTTATAGAACTTAGGACAAAAATACAATCAAATATTAAACTTGTGTAGCTCCATGTATTGTATTCTTCAGTTTTATCTCAGTTATGCAAGACTGGATAGTATATGAAAGGTACATTTACATGCTATGATTTTCTAAATTGCTGACTTTTTCTTTGAAAGAAATTATCTGTGGAGTACATTTTATGCAAGCAATCTTATCATCTAACAGGCAAACTCATCAGTACTGCATTAACTGGAGCTTTGATGTCCCAGTATGGTGCAAAAAGCTATATTTGAGTGAACATCATGCAATGAGCAGGATGGAATCCAAGATAAAGATAAAAAAATATATATTGATGGAAAGTAACCTACTATTTTATCATATTTTGCTGTTCTTTCATTTGTTACATGGATAAATTAAAGGGAATTTCTAATAGAATTTGAAATGTATGGCATTGATTTAAAATTCTATTAGAAGCACATTTTCAGTGCGCTTGCACTAGAAAAAAAATCTTCTAGTAATATTTATTAGTGATAAGTAGTGATGTCGTGAATAGTTCGCCGGCGATGTTCGATCCGCCCCCTATTCGTCATCATTGAGTAAACTTTGACCCTGTACCTCACAGTCAGAAGACACATTACAGCCAATCAGCAGCAGACCCTCCCTCCCAGACCCTCCCACCTCCTGGACAGCATCCATTTTAGATTCATTTGGAAGCTGAATTCTTAGTGAGAGGAGGGACAGTGTAGCTGCTGCTGATTTAATAGGGAAATTGATAGCTAGGCTAGTGTATTAAGTGTCCACTACAGTCCTGAATGACTCATCTGATCTCTGCTGTAAGGACAGCACCCCAAAAAAACCATTTTTTTTCCTGTGTAATCTAATTGCAGTTGCCTGCCTGCCAGCGTGTGTGTCAGGCTCACAGCGTATACTGTGCCCACTTGCCCAGTGCCACCACTCATATCTGGTGTAACAGTAGTGTACATTTAAAAAAAACAACACTTTTTTGACTGTGAAATAATAGCAGACAGCTGCCAGTACCCAAGATGGCCACCAATAAGGCAGATGGGGAGGGTTAGAGAGCTGTTTTGGGGGGGGATCAGGGAGGTTGGGGGCTAAGGGGGATGCAACACCACAGTATATGTAAATATGCTAAAAAAAAATAAACAAAAATTAAAAACCTTTTATTTTAGTACTGGCAGACTTTCTGCCAGTACTTAAGATTGTGGGGACAATTGTGGGGTGGGGGAGGGAAGGGAGCTGTTTAGGAGGGATCAGGGGATCTGATGTGTCAGGTGGGAGGCTGATCTCTACACTAAAGCTAAAATTAACCCTGCAAGCTCCCTACAAACTACCTAATTAACCCCTTCACTGCTAACCATAATACACGTGTGATGCGCAGCAGCATTTAGCGGCCTTCTAATTACCAGAAAGCAACGCCAAAGTCATATATGTCTGCTATTTCTGAACAAAGGGGATCCCACATAAGCATTTACAACCATTTGTGCCATCATTGCACAAGCTGTTTGTAAATAATTTCAGTGAGAAACCTAAAATTGCGAAAAAATTTAAGTTTTTTTTAAATTTCATCGCATTTGGCGGTGAAATGGTGGCATTAAATATACCAAAATGGGCCTAGATCAATACTTTGGGTTGTCTACTACACTTAAGCTAAAATTAACTCTACAAGCTGCCTACATGTTCCCTAATTAACCCCTTCACTGCTGGGCATAAAACATGTGTGGTGCGCAGTGGCATTTAGCAGCCTTCTAATTACCAAAAACCAACGCCAAAGCCATATAAGTCTGCTATTTCTGAACAAAGGGGATCCAAGAAAAGCATTTACAACCATTTATGCCATAATTGCATAAGTTGTTTGTAAATAATTTCTGTGAGAAACCTAAAGTTTGTGAAAAAGTGAACAATTTTTTTTATTTGATCGCATTTGGCGGTGAAATGGTGGCATGAAATATACCAAAATGGGCCTAGATCAATACTTTGGGTTGTCTACTACACTACACTTAAGCTAAAATTAACTCTACAAGCTGCCTAAATGCTCCCTAATTAACCCCTTCACTGCTGGGCATAAAACACGTGTGGTGCGCAGTGGCATTTATCAGCCTTCTAATTACCAAAAAGCAACGCCAAAGCCATATAAGTCTGCTATAATGGCATGTCTGGCACAGAGTGTTGGGGCAAGGGTCCATCTGACCACTGATACCTGGTCTGCAAAGCATGGTCAGGGCAGGTATATCACCTACACTACGCACTGTGAAGCGGGCGTAACCCTTACACTACCTGATCGATACAACATCATACCTGATGTTTTAAAGCACGTTATTCCAAACAATTTAGGAATGTTAGGTGATTTATGCCCTTTATGGATTAAAACCAGACTCTGCATCAACTATGTAATTTTCCATGGGAGTTTTGCCATGGATCCCCCTCCGGCATGCCACTGTCCAGGTGTTAGTCCCCTTGAAACAACTTTTCCATCACTATTGTGGCCAGAAAGAGTCCCTGTGGGTTTTAAAATTCGCCTGCCTATTGAAGTCTATGGCGGTTTGCCCGGTTCGCCGGTTTGCAAACTTTTGCAGAAGTTCACCGGTTCGCTGTTCGCGAACCCAAATTTTTAGGTTCGCGACATCACTAGTGATAAGTTTAACAGTGCATGTGACCTGCAGAATGTTGGAGATGATGCATACTGAGACATTTTTATTAGAGGACTCATTGAATTTGTATTAGATTGATTTAATGGTCGGTATATGATTGTATAATCTTGATTAGCCCATTTTATATTCAGTTTATCACGTTTCTGTGTTACGATTCACAATTGTGATACATTTTATTTTTATTTTTGCATATTGAGACATTGCCAGCCCTCGGAATCATGGAATGTACACATCCGCATCCTTCTATCACATGCTCTGCAGTTAATATTAACAATGAACTTATCATTTAAGTAGACACAGACCTGGATTACAAGTGTAGTGTCAAAAAATGCCAGAGCTATAAAGTGCTTAAGGGCTAATACTGCTTTCATAAAATCTACACCTCTTTTTTTAATTTTTAAAACTTGCGGTTCAGCTGAATTTTGTCCATGCAGGCATTTGGTTCGGATGAATATTATATTTGTTACAGTTATTTCCAGTGGGAACAGCTAATATACAGGTAGATTATGAGTTTTGCGTTACGGCTTTTAACGTTGAAAAAATGCCAATTTCAGCGTAATGGCAGTAACACACTATTACTAGTCATGTCGGTATTGCTATACCACAAACATTTTAGTATGTAATGCAACGTCCATTCCGCATTTAAAAAAATTAAGTTTTTGTGCAGGATTTTCATAGCATAACAGGTTGTGCGGTCCGGCTAAAATGTGCTTGTACTACAGTCTATATCGACAGGATCCATACCGCTATCTGAGAGCAGTAGTTATGAGTTTTGTGTAACACAAATGTTTCGCAAAACTCATAACTAAAATGTTACAAAGTACACTAACACCAATAAATTGCCTATTAACCCTTAAACCACCGCTCTCCTGCATTGCAAACACTATTTAAATTTTTTTACCCTAATCTGCCGCCCACCCACATCACAACTATTAAATAAATGTATTAACCCCTAATCTGCTGCCCTCGACATCGCCAACACTATAATAAAGCTGTTAACCCCAATCCGCCGCTCCCCGACATCGCAGACACTATAATAAAGTTATTAGCCCCTAAACCTATGCCCTCCCACATTGCCGCCACTAAATAAACCTATTAACCCCTAAACCTCCGGCCTCCCACATGTCCGCAACTAAATAAACCTATTAGCCCCCCACATTGCAAAACACTAAATTAATCTATTAACCCCAAACCTAACACCCCCCTAACTTTAAATTAAAATTACAATATAACTATATTTAAATAAATAAAAACTTACCTGTGAAATAAAAATAAACCTAACATTAAACTATAAATTAACCTAACCTTACTATTCTAATAACATTAAAAAATCTACCAACTAAAAAATCTAAATTACAAATTTAAAAAACCTAACACTGAGAAAAATTAGAAAATCTAAGATTACAAAAAAATAATAAACACTAAATTACGAAAAATAAAAAACACTAAGCTTACAAAAAATAATAAACAAAATTATCAAAAATAAAAACAATTACACATAATCTTATAGCCCTATAAAAATAAAAAAGTGCCCCCAAAATAAAAACACCCCCTAGCCTACAATAAACTACCAATAGCCCTTAAAAGGGCCTTTTGTAGGTCATTACCCTAAGTTAAACAGCTCTTTTACCTGTAAAAAAATACAAATTCCCCCCAGCAGTAAAACCCACTACCCAACCAGCCCCCCAAAATAAAAAAAAATAACTCTAAAAAAAACCTAAGCTACCCATTGCCCCTCAGGGGGCATTTGTATGGGCATTGCCTTTAAAAGGGCATTCAGCTCTTTTTCATTGCCGTTAAAAGAGCATTTATCTCTTTTTCAAATTTCCCAAAACCTAATCTGAAAAAAAACACCCCAAATAATAAAAAATAATACCTAACACGAACCCCAGAATATCTACTCATGGTTCCTGAAGTCTGGACATCCATCTCCATCCAGGCAGCGAGAAGTCTTCATCCAGGCGCCGACATCTTCATCCATTGCAGGGGCGTCTTCTATCTTCATCCCGGCGGAGCGTGGAAGACATCCAGTGAGGAGCGTCCTCTTCATACGGTCCCCGCCGTACAACTGAAGCTTCAATGCAAGGTATGCCATTTTGAAACGGCTTTGATTCTTCAAATTCAAATAAGCCAATAGGATGAGAGCTTCTGAAATCCTATTGGCTGTTCAAAACAGCCAATAGGATGAGAGCTACTGAAATCCTATTGGCTGATTTAAACAGCCAATAGGATTTCAGTAGCTCTCATCCTATTGGTTGATTTGAATTTGAAGAATCAAATGATAGTGTAATTCTATTTGTTTTATTTTTCATACCTTTACGAATCAATAATCATGATTATATAGTGTCTAAATTTCAGTCTTATTTTGTTGACGTTAATACACTTCCTTTTGATATTTCTGATTGCTTTTCAAAAAACAAAACATTTTGCTACCACCATGAGCTTTTCATCTGTATATTATTGTTGTCCTATTTCTGTATGCCATGATCACAGTCATTTTAAGGCCAAGTTCATATTGCTGGTATAAAAAACAATCCCAAAAATGTTATGGCTTCTATTTGGCTCAAGGTTTCCATTTTGCTTTATAGGTACATGAACAACCCTATGTACATTTTCATTTAACGTTCATCAAACCAAGGTGGCAGCAAAATAGCTAAGCCCTATGATATAAAACTTGTTTTGTAGGTCTTAGTGTGGAAGACACCAACAACAACATTACAATATGTTAATGAAGGACATATTGAGTGCTTTGGGGCAAGCCCTAACTGACTTTGAAAATAATCTTTGTGCCACGATACAGGGGACAACTATGCCTCAGCAACCCAGCAGTTGTGTAGCGGAGCTTAGATCAGAAACCTACGCTTCCGATAGCAACCTCCAGCAAAGCCCGACTGAGGCAGGACAAAGGGTGGAGCCATCACCTCTCCTAGATGGAGGTTTCTGCGCCATATATCATGCAGTAGACGGTTTGGAGCAACGGGCGCACACGCAACAGGTGAGAGTTGAACACCAGCCAAGTGCGCCCTGGGTAGCTGCGGAGCTTCAACCTCAGGCTCAGCAGAACCCAGTTGCAATGCAGGGGCCTCACGAGATGGAAACCGTGCAGTGGGTAGTACAGAGGAAGGTGCAGCTCAATCCTATAGAGAATACTGCGATGCGGCACATTTCGGCTCTGACTTGGAGACGCAACAATACAGGGACTTTGCTCTGTGATATGAGTGACATTTCCATTGCTACACCTTGTCCACTTTGCCTCTTCTGGATCACCGATCTGAACTTTTTTGCTAGATCAGGATGTTGGTTCCTGGATGCCAGAACTGGAGTAGGGTAATTTTATGCTTAACGGACTGTGGACTGGTTTATGGCTACTAGATCTCTTAAGCTGATATGATTTTGGAACTCTGAATGTTTGATATCTTTTGTGCAACTCACCCACCCACCACTTGGTCTCCAGTATACTATTTTCATTTATTGTCTGCAAGGGGTTTACTACCTACGCCACTCCTAAGTTCCTTTGGACTAGCTAAGATGTGTCTATACTATTTATATTATACGCAAAGGAGAGAAGTTACCATCTATCTATAGTAATTTAACCCATATATTTGCCTATAGTTAAGGGACTTGCTGAAAACAAGGAGAGTATGTGTTTATCGAGGGAGGAAGTAATGTAGATTTGTTCCAGTCAGCCTGCTATTTAATGCTATTTGCTCATTGTTCTATATATTTATGTTATCCCTAGGCTGTCTCAGTAATCCCACATTTTATAAGGCAGGATTAGGAGTGTTGTCCTAGTTTATCTTAAATACTCAGATTTGACCCAGTGTCCTATCCTTTTAAATAGTCCTGAAGGCTAGAGGCCACCCTAGACAGCATCTTAAGTATGCAACTACACCTTGTTGTCCAATATTTCTGTCACTAGAAGGGAGAGATAGATTAGTGGAAGTCAATATAACACAGAAGACTTAATTTAGATATGCATGTCTGTACACTATATGTATCAAGCCTCTGATTTTTCTCTAGGTTTCCTTGTTATTCTATATATGTGGTTGCAGTGTGTTGTGTTTAGCTGGTATGGTATGCTAAATTGCTCATATGTACCTAGATGATTAGAGTAATTTATTGTTTATCGACCTTATTGTATTTCATTAAGTTTTGCCCTGGGTATCTGTGACCCCTCACTACCCCCCCTAAAAGGTTTGTTTATTTTATAAACAGTGAACCGCAGATTTCATAAATGCCATAGCCCAACCTGATTTTAATTAAACTGATTATTCTGGATGTGGATATAAATAACTCCGCCCCCCCCCCCCCCGCACATATAGCCTACTGGTTAGGCCTAGGGGCACAGACCCCACACGTAATCCTTACTTCAATCTCAATGTGTTCTCTACTAGTACGTAATTTCTATACCCCCCTTTACCCTTTAAAATGAGGTGTTGTTTCCATAGGCTCTATTATCTCATTTCTTTTACAACTAGTTTGAAAATGTGCTTGCCTTTTTCTTATTTTTTCTTATATTTGGCTGTGGATAAATGATACCAGGACGAGAAATATGTCTATTTAATTGAGCATAAACTGTTCTATTTATGTTTTGTAACATATCTTATGTCCATTTTTTTAAATGTCATAGCTTGTTTGTTTTAAGCCTTATCTTCAAACCTCAATAAAAATTTAATAAAAAAAAAAAACTTGTTTTGTGTCTGTCATGGTCACTTGTGATAAACTAAGCCACACAATATTTAAATAAATTTAATAATGTGCTTAATTTACAATTATGTTTGACTACTGTGTTTGTTAATATATTGTTTTTCATGGTTTTAAGCAATATTTTATTTATATAATTATAATATGAAATATTTTATAATTTATAGAGTTTATATTTATATTTATAGTTATTATAAAGTTATTATTATAGAGTCAATATAATTCATACATATTCATATGATTATATTAAATGTGTGAGTGTTTTACATGTTTTTTTTTTTTAAGTTTCACTTTTGGTATTAATAGCTGAAAAGATGACTACATTAAGGATAAAAATATATGATGAACAGTATTTGTGTGAATATAAAGCCGCCTGTTACTCAAGAGATAAATGAACTAGAGTCTATTCGTTATGGTGAAAAAAGTCACAACCATTGGTTGAAATCTGGGTGAGCAAGACTGGTCTCTTAGGTGCATTAAGCACAAACAGGCATAAGTATAGACTGAAACGAACTCAAAATCTCCTTCAGCATCACATAACAGGTGGTCAGAAATAAGATTGCCCAGACTGGGCGTACAATGTAGTAAACGACTGACTTACTCCTGTACGATGTGTGGCTGTTCTGGCCGCCAAAGTCACAACAGTAATTCCCAAATTATCTTCACTCACTCACCCGCTCATGGTGTTGCAGACATCCTCACTTTATCCGGAAAATGCAGAGAACATCCGCTTGTAACAAACAGATGTTAAACAGTGGTAATGCTGACGGCTTCTCCAACACGCTGATTGGTTCCTCCTCCTGTGTCAGCGTGAGCGTCACTGCCTGTATACCAGAATAGACCAAACACCAAAGGCTCCGGACTGAAAAACAGGTGCAGCTGGGGAATGACCAGGATAGTAGGCAGGTGTACCCACAGGTGAATACAAAGGCTCAAAAAGTAAAAAATGGATCCCTGAAGGCTTATATTGAAGCAATGAGAAAAAGAAAAAGTTCAACCATGAGCTATAAAACTGATAAACTTTATTTCATCATTTAAAAATATGGAGCATAAAATGGACAGAGAAAGGCATTCCTAAGCCCAAAAACTAATCTGACCGGTTTTCGGTCCTGTAGACCGCAATCATAGACACAATAGGTGACACTTGTAAAATGGAGAACATTCTTTGGAGAGAGGAGTACAGTTGGCTGACAGTTGTGTCACTGTACTCCTCAATCCCTCACACTTATGGTTTAAGAGCAGTTGAGTTCTTCTTGAATATATATACAGAGTTGATGTCAGAAATTAAGGATATGGTGGTACGGGCGGTGTTCCAGGGGCGCTTCTATCTCCAGAGATGTGGTACCGCTATGGGGGCTAAATTTGCCCCCTCCAATGCTAACCTCTTTATGGGGTGGTGGGAGAGGTCCCACATCTATGGAGATGGTAGCGCCCCACTTTCCACTCATATAGTCAGGTATATTCGTTATATAGACAATCTGCTCATAGTATGGTCTACCGGCCTAACTGGGGCTGGACAGTTTGTGAATTGTCTAAATGCTAATAACGTGGGTATAAAGTTTACCTATGAGTCGAATAAGGATGTAATTTATTTTTTGGACATCTCATTTTGAGGCCTGCCATCAGAGAGCAGGGTAGTGTCTGCTCTCTTCCGGAAGTGTCTGCTCTCTTTCTGGCAATAGCCTTCTGCATGCCAGTAGTAGTCATCCTAGGCATGTATTTAATGGCATTGCCAATTTGCAATTTATGAGGGTAAGCCAGAATTGTACATTGGAGAGTATGTTTCAGGATGAAAGTAGACAACTCAGCAAAAGGCTAAGAGACAGGGGTTATTCCAAAACAACTGTGGATAGAGCTTTGCAGGAGGTCATTAGGATGGAGAGGAACTTTCTGTTACACCATGCCCCCGATAAGAAGAGATCGGGTTAAGTCTATGCAACAAACAAAACCTAAAGTTATTACATTATTTCGAACCAGTATGATCAGATTTGAAAGATCATTAATAAGAATCTACCCATACTTATGGGAGATAAAAAATTGAGAGATACTGTGGAAGGATGGTGTATGTGTGTTGCCAAGAGAAATGTCACACTATCTCCTAGCATGTTGAAAGAAGCTAATTCAAGAAGCTCATGGTTACAACATAATGGCACCTTTAGATGTGGGAGATGTACATGTACCTCTTGTGACTATGTTAAGGCTGGTAAGACCTTTCCTCTTTCCATCCAGGTGAAACATTTGACACTAGGCTGTGTCAACTGTAAATCTACTTTTGTGATCTACGTTGTTGAGTGTACCCAATGTCCCAAAAGCTATGTAGGTAGAACCACGAGAGAAGTGGGCACCCATATCAGGGAACATTTATCGTACATATCTGGAGAGAGGCCCTGTTTGGCTTTATCTAAGCATTTTCTGGAAGTGCATCTCCAGGATGTCAGCAGTTTTAAGTGGAGAGCAATTGAGCAAATTTTAAAGATAGGGAGATAGGTTCTCATTGCTTTGCAGACAGGAGGTTTACTGGATATTCAGACTCAATTGTCAAACTCCTATTGGTTTCAATTCAGAGTTTGATATTATTAATTACTGGCAATGCTGAGTCTAGATGTCCAGTGGACTCTAGAAAGTCTGCGATGGGACCTTTTATTCCTTCTATGCTCCCGTTAACTCTCTTTTTTCATATTATCTATAAGTCCAGATAAGTGGGGAGGAATAAGATGAGTTGATACCTTAATTTATTTTTTAAAGTATCTTATACCTCTAGTAGCCATTGATTGATGAATTTGTAAATGGTAGTGAATAGTGAGGTCAAAAGTGCTCTCTTCTTTTTTCAGCCCTATCTATACACTACACTAACTTTAACTTCTAAACAAGGTATGCATTTATTGATATACACAAGCTATGTTTATTTTGAATATTTATTTAGAGTTATTACTTAATACCCATGTTTAGATTATATTTATTATTATCTATTTGTTATTTGGGTTAGTTTTTCTGTATAGAATAATTTTGTATTTTCCACTCAGTTACAAGCAATATTTTCCTTAGTGCTTATGTTAGCCCAACAATATCTGTCCATATGTATACTCCTTTAAGGGCTTTTCTACCTTCCTAGGTCACATGTTTTTAATCCAATCAGAATGCTTTGTGTGCTATTAAAGGTGCTTACAAGAGTCACCTATTGTGTCTATGATTACGGTCTACAGGACCAAAAGCCCAAAGTTTTTGGGCTTAGGAATGCCTTTCTCTATCCATTTTATGCTCCATATTTTTAAATGATGAAATAAAGTTTATCGGTTTTATGGCTCATGGTTGAACTTTTTCTCATTACATTAAGGATAGCATATGGCAAACTGAAAGACGTTAATGGTCTCAATGAAAACATTGCTCATATGAGGCCAGCCAAAAAATATTAACAACTTGACTTTTCTCTTGCTTGCTAACTGTAGATCTATAAATGTATCCTTATGGTTACATCCAACCTTTTTGGATGTATATTTGAGAATATAAATAAAAATATATTTATTTATTTCACACTCTGAAAGCTGAAGAACAGTGAAGCATTATGACAAATAAAGGCCTAAGATAAAACAGAAAGAACAAAAGGAAAAAAATTAGGAACACAAAATAAAAATGGCTATTTTATAAGTTGAGTTATTCAGTTTAAAAATGTGTTAAAATGTATATGAAGAGTTCATGATAGCTTCCCCATATCATGTTTTCTATGGTAAGGTCCTTTTGGGTGATTTTCTTTGACATAAGATCTACCTAAACTTGTGATTTTTTCTCCACTGAAAGAAAGGAGTCAAATTTTCCAAATATGAATTAAATTACATGGTCCATGTTGGTTAATAGATTAATACTGAAAAATACAATAGGTAGAAATCATCAATAAATAGCAAGCACCTGTTTAATATGATGATATTATAAGATAACCATTAAAAGGAAGAAGAATATTGGGGGCGATTTATCAAGCTCCGTATGGAGCTTGATGCCCCTGTTTCTGCGCGTGCCTTCAGGCTCGCCGGAAACAGAAGTTATGAAGCAGCGGTCTAAAGACCGATGCTCCATAACTTGTCCACCTGCTCTGAGGCCGCAGACAGAAATCAACCCGATCGAATATGATCGGGTTGATTGACACCCCCTGCTAGCGGTGCAATGCTGGTGCAATGATAAATGCCGACAGCATATGCTGTCGGCATTTATCGATGTGCAGCGGACATTATACGCTACATTGTATCATGTCTGCTTGCACTATGATAAATATACCCCTAGGGGTGCAACTTACATTATAGGGGTCGATTTATGAAGCAGCGAATGCTGCTTCCCACCCATTCTGTTTCAGTTCCACTTGAATTGGAAGTTAAGAAGCAGCTGTCCTAAGACCGCTGCTCCTTAACTAGTCCGTAACCTCTGAGGTGGCGGACAGCAATCAGCCTGATCAAATACAATCGGGTTGATTGACACCCCCTGATAGCGGCCAATTGGCCATGAATCTGCAGGGGGTGTATGCTGTCTGCATTTATTGATGCGCGGCAGACATGATACGCTACATTGTATCATGTCCATCCGCACAATAAAAAATTTGACCCCCATAGACTTAATTTCAGGTTTTCCACAACCCAAGGTCATAACCAATTAATTGGCTTGGAAAAAGATAACTTAGCTGAAAATTCTAATATACTACATTTACTTTCAATGGTTGAAATTCCACACTAACACAATAGCATCATTTTTGAACATCTAGATGTTCCAGTGCAAGAAGCACTAGAATCCTCTATCAGTATTAACACTTATGGTACTAAAAAAAAAAAGTAACCCAGTTTAAAGACTGGTTTCATGTGTTTTCACACTAAACCTGATAAACATTTATCCTTAAAAGTATAGAAAAAATGCATTTCATGAGTTGGATAGAACATACAATTTTAAACAACTTTCTAATTTACTTCTATTATCAAATTTGCTTAATTCTTGTTATCCTTTGCTTTAGGAACAGCAGTGCATTACTGGCAGTGGCAGCTACCTGAACATATCCGGTTAGCCAATCACAAGAGACAAATGTATGCAGGCACCAAACAGCAGCTAATTCCCACTAACAGCAGCTAACTCCCACTAGTGTAGGATATGTGCATATTCTTTTTCAACAAGGGATACCAAGAGAATGAAGCACATTTGAAAATAAAAGTGAATTTTAAAGTGTCTTAAAACAACATGCTCTCTCTGAATCATGCACGTTTAATTTTGACTTTCCTATCCCTTTAACTAACTTCTTTTTGTATGTTTATAGTGTTATTTTCTACTTGAAAATACCATCCAGCTATTGATCATGCTGCATTTTTGATTGCTTACTATGAGAATCTATTGAAAATTATGGTTCCACTATCTGATAAGACATAACATACAATGTGATTTTTAGTGAAATTTTTAAATCATACACATACAAAAATATATACAAACAGCATACAAGTAAAATAAAACCTGCAATCTATAATCAAAGTTATTTTACACAAGGTTGATTAATTTGAAATTGAATATACTTTTAAAATAAAAAGCAATTAATAATGTCTCATCGTGACATACAGAGAAATTGCTTTAAAATATCCCTTAGATAAAGTAGGAAAACTCATGAGACTCCCTTATTTCATTCAAAGCTATTTTTACAAGCAAAACAAATAGCAATTTTCACAATTCAATAGTACTAGATGACTTATTATTAATTTATAGGGCTTTTTGATCCCCTCCCCCATGAAAATAGCTTTCTTTATTGGCATTTGGTTGACTAACTTTTATTCCATATGATCAACTTCCTCAGAATAATACATTTGTTGTACGTACGTTTTATCTGTTTGGGAAGATTCCAATTTTCACATTAATCACACCCTGAATAAACAAAAACATTCTTTCTACTTGATGAAAATCTCCTGAAATTAAAAACAATGAGCTAGATTATTCAATGTCAGTTTTAAAATGAGCTGTTAGTTTGAGATTTGCTGGTGCTGTGAGGCCTCTTGCAGAATTCATAAAAAGTTTAAATTAAATTGTTCATTCAGGTGCTTTGTGCTCATCTTAATAAATCTTTGTTATTAAAAGGACAGTTTGGTTATTTTTAGGGCTCTTGAAACTCAGTTTCTTATATACACTAAAGTGTAATCCAGGCCCGGACTGACCATAGGGCCCGGACTGCCCGGTAGGCCGCAAGGTAGTTTAGCCCCAACCACCATGACCACATACAATTTTGTTTTTTAGAAGAACTGAAAATATTTTATTTTTTTGGTAATATATTTAATAAACGTTTGTAGTGCAATTTTGAAAGTTGAAGTTGAAACATATAATACACATTGACGTTCCAATATCTATTCTATATCTCGATGACTCGATCTTAACTTCAGGTTCGTTCAATCAATCATAATAATAATCCCCATTCGGCCTCACAGGCGCACTGTGTCCGGCGGTGAATGAATACAGTACTTACTGACTAACTGAGCAGTGCACTGTGAGTGACGAGACAGGCCCGGCACACAGCTGTACTACACTGATGCCGGCATGCTGTGTGCCATGTCCATGTGACACAGAGGTTGTCAGAGTGCCAGTGCTCACTGCTGAGTGTTTTCCTGGCTTGAAGTTGAGAGATGTTGCTTGCCGGGTCCTCCCGGATTCATCCTGATCCAGTGAGCACCGCAGTGAGGAGAGCTGCGCCGAGGCTACAAGCAGACTCAGGAAAGCTCAGACTGAGTCAGATAGAGAGGACCGTTTTTTTGATACTAGTATGCTGGCCCCCAATCTGTGTGCTGCCTAAGCTCTGAGTACAGCAAGCTAATCAGATGCCTTTTAGCGCGGCCCTATCTCTGGCTGCACAGTCACCCTGTTCCATCAATTATGCATGAGAAAACATGCTTTATGTCATTAGAGCACATTAATATATTTTTTAAAACTACTATAGGAGTGTCTGTAAGTAGCATGTTAACAATACCCTAGCCTGTCAAGTTTGTCTGCTACATAGTAGAATGGTTGTTCAAGTTGCTCCCATGAGACACAGGAATGTCCAGTGAATGATCTACTGCTAACAGATTCAGAATTACCATCTAGAAATCTGCTAATAAAGAGCAACACTCTAGGAGGACAGGTTGCCTAAAGGTAAGATCAGTAACTGTTGACCTAAGTTTATATGATGACCTAAAAGAATGCTCTACCGACTGCTTTTTGTATTTACAAACAGCTAGATTACGAGTTTTGCGTTAGCCTTAAAAAGCAGCGTTGAGAGGTCCCAACACTGCTTTATAACGCCCGCTGGTATTATGAGTCTGGCAGGTACATGTGTACCGCTCACTTTTTTTCCGCGACTCGAGCATGCCGCAAATCCACTTACGTAAATTGCGTATCCTATCTTTTTAATGGGATTTTCCTAACGCCGGTATTACGAGTCTTGGAAAAAGTGAGCAGTACACCCTCTCCTGTCAAGACTCCTACCGCATTTAAAAGTCAGTAGTTAAGAGTTTTATGGGCTAACGCCGTAACATAAAACGCTTAACTAAAGTGCTAAAAAGTACACTAACACCCATAAACTACCTATTAACCCCTAAACCGAGCCCCCCCCCATCGCAAACACTTAAATACATTTTTTAACCCCTAATCTGCTGACCGGACATCGCCGCCACTTCAATAAATATATTAACCCCTAAACCGATGCACTCCCGCCTCGCAAACATTAGTTAAATTTTATTAGCCCCTAATCTGCCGTCCCTAACATCGCCAACCCCTATCTACATTTATTAACCCCTAATCTGCCACCCCCAACATCACCGCAACTATATTAAATGTATTAACCCCTAAACCTAAGTCTAACCCTAACCCTAACACCCCTCTAACTTAAATATAATTTAAAATAATCTAAATAAAATTACTACAATTAACTAAATTATTCCTATTTAAAACTAAATACTTACCTATAAAATAAACCCTAAGATAGCTACAATAGAACTAATAGTTACATTTGTATCAGTGATGTGCAGTCACTAGAGGCAGGTGAGGCGAGGCTTCACCTCTCATATTAGCAAAAATATTTTATTTTCTTGACTTAAAAAAAAATAAAAATATTGCAATTTTTTTTTACAGCATTTTTTTTTAACAGCTACATGTTGTGCAATGGAGAGGCACAAGCAGATCTGCCCTCCATTACACAACATGCTGGGCCACCTACTGGATGAAAGTGGTTAAGATCATTGCATGGCCCATAAGTGCTTATTTGAGGCAGGCCTCTTTGGGGCTGAACCAATCCAGTGAGAGGCATCAGTCAGGGGAACTTAGGGTTGGGGCTGGATGTTAAATCATATAAAACAAAACAAAAACGGAAAAAAACTACTTTCATTAATTTTTTTGCTGCCCTATTCAGCTGTAAGCTTTGATTCATTAAAAAAGAGAGTTCTGTACTCCTCCTCCATGTGCAGTGGAATGTTCCACTGTCACTTCCTTACAGAGCAGGAAGAGATGCAGACTTGCAGAGAGCAGTGTTTTAGCCACATTTTATTGAAGTAAGTTCTGAAACCTTAGATTTTGCTAAAAGAGATTTTGTTAGTGAAAATGACAATTTAATGAATGTGGTTTAGTGTTTTTTTGTTTTTTTTTTACTCTTTTACAGCAGTTTAAGGATTGTTTTTGTATTTTGTTTACTCAGGTTTTACACCCACTACCTAAGCAGCTTGCCTCTGTATTGTTTATAACCTCACTCTTTCAGAACTATCTGTAGCTCTGCAACTGTGTATTCTCACTACATTATCTTACTATTATGCTGTTTGTATGGATGAGATGTTATTTCACAAGAGTAAGCTAGTCCAAAAGCATGGTAAGGTAAAATGAAACCAAGCAGTTTAGAATGAATTATAGCAAATATTCTTCATGGCTCCTGTAGCTATAGTATTTCATTTAAACCAGGTATTCCTTAGGTGTATGTTGGACAACCCTGATGTAGACAACAAATAATAATTTATTAATGCTCCAATTCATATGTGCTGTTCTGTTTCATATATTTAAAATAGATTGTAGACTATTAGCATTTGATAGTCACTTAAAATATTACTTAAGCATTCAGTGGTGCCTCCCCATTTCAGTGTTCCCTCTCCCCCGTCTGTCTCTCTCTCTCCCCTCTTTCTCTCTTTCTCTATCCCCTCTGTCTCTCTCTCTCTCTCTCTCTCTCTCTCCCCTCTGTGTGTGTCTCTCTCTCCCCTCTGTGTTTCTCTCTCTCCCCTCTGTGTGTCTCTCTCTCCCGTCTGTGTGTCTCTCTCTCCCCTCTCTCTCTCTCCCCTCTGTGTCTCTCTCTCTCCCCTCTGTCTCTCTCTCTCTCCCCTCTGTCTCTCTCTCCCCCCTCTGTCTCTCTCTCTCCCCTCTGTCTCTCTCTCTCTCCCCTCTCTCTCTCTCTCTCTCTCTCTCCCCTCTGTCTCTCTCTCTCCCCTCTGTCTCTCTCTCTCTCTATCCCCCTCTGTCTCTCTCTCTCTCCCCTCTGTCTCTCTCTTTCTCTCTATCTCCCCTCTGTCTCTCTCTCCTCTCTGTCTCTCTCCCATCTCTCTCTCTCTCTCTCCCCCCTCTGTGTGTGTCTCTCTCTCCCCTCTGTGTTTCTCTCTCTCCCCTCTGTGTGTCTCTCCCGTCTGTGTGTCTCTCTCTCCCCTCTGTTTCTCCCCTCTGTCTCTCTGTCTCTCCCCTCTGTGTCTCTGTCTCTCCCCTTTTTCTCTCTGTCACCTTTAAGTGACGTCATCCAAGATGGCGTCCCTTCAATTCCGATTGGCTGATAGAATTCTATCAGGCAATCGGAATTAAGGTAGAAAAAATCCTATTGGCTGATCCAATCAGCCAATAGGATTCAGCTTGCATTCTATTGGCTGATTGGAACAGCCAATAGAATGCAAGCTCAATCCTATTGGCTGACTGGATCAGCCAATAGGATTTTTTCTACCTTAATTCCGATTGGCTGATAGAATTCTATCAGCCAATCGAAATTGAAGGGACGCCATCTTGGATGACGTCACTTAAAGGTACTGTCATTTAGTGTTAGTCGTCGGAAAGAAGAGGATGCTCCGCATCGGATGTCTTGAAGATGGACCCGCTCAGGATGGATGAAGATAGAAGATGTCGCCTGGATGAAGACTTCTGGCCATCTAGAGGACCTCTTCTGCCCGGATAGGATGAAGACTTCGGACCATCTGGAGGACCACTTCTGCCCGGTTGGGTGAAGACATCTCAAGGTAGGGTGATCTTCAAGGGGTTAGTGTTAGGTTTTATTAAGGGGGGATTGGGTGGGTTTTAGAGTAGGGTTGGGTGTGTGGGTGGTGGGTTTTAATGTTGGGGGGTTGTATTTTTTTTTTTACAGGTAAAAGAGCTGATTACTTTGGGGCAATGCCCTGCAAAAGGCCCTTTTAAGGACTATTTGTAATTTAGTATAGGGTAGGGATTTTTTTTATTTTGGGGGACTTTTTTATTTTATTAGGGGATTAGATTAGGTGTAATTAGTTTAAAAAAATTGTAATTATTTTATTAGTTTCTGTAATTTAGTGTTTTTTTTCGTACTTTAGTTTATTTAATTTAATTGTAATTAATTGTAGTTAATTTAGTTAATTTATTTAATGATAGTGTAGTGTTAGGTGTAATTGTAACATAGGTTAGGTTTTATTTTACAGGTATATTATTTGTACTTATTTTAGCTAGGTAGCTATTGAATACTTAATAACTATTCTACCTAGTTAAAATAAATACAAAGTTGCCTGTAAAATAAAAAAAAAAAACCTGAGATAGCTGCTTGTGCCTCTCCATTGCACAACATGTAGCTGTGAAAAAAAAATGTTGTAAAAAAAATTGCAATTTTTTTTTTTAAGCCAAGAAAAAAAATCTATTTTTGCCCATATGAGAGGTGAAGCCTCGCCTCACCTACCTCTAGTGACTGCACATCACTGATAGAAAGGTAACTATTAGTTATATTGTAGCTATCTTAGGGTTTATTTTATAGGTAAGTATTTAGTTTTAAATAGGAATTATTTAGTTAATAATAGTAATTTTATTTATATTTATTTAAATTATATTTAAGTTAGTGTGTGTTAGGGTTAGGGTTATACTTAGGTTTAGGGGTTAATATATTTATTATAGTGGCGGCGAAGTTGTGGGCGGCAGATTAGGGGTTAATAAATGTAGTTAGGTTGCGGCGACATTGGGGACGGCAGATTAGGGGTTAATAAATATAATGTAGGGTTTGGCGATGCTGGGGACATCAGATTAGGGGTTAATAAGAATAATGTTGGTGGCGGCAGTGTCCGGAGCGGCAGATTAGGGATTAATAATATTATGCAGGTGGCGACAATGTCGGGGGCGGCAGATTAGGGGTTAATAAGTGTAAGATTAGGGGTGTTTAGACTCGGGGTTCATGTTAGGGTGTTAGGTGTAGACATAAATGTATTTTCCCATAGGAATCAATGGGGCTGTGTTAGGAGCTGAACGCTGCCCCATTGATTCCTATGGGGAAATCGTGCACGAGCACGTTTTGCCAGCTCACTGCTACCGTAAGCAGCGCTGGTATTGAGGTGAGATGTGGAGCTAAATTTTGCTCTCCGCTCACTTTTTGCGGCTAACGCCGGGTTTAAAAAGAACCGTAATACCAGCTATGTCTGTAGGTGAGTGGTGAGCTGAAACTGCTGGTTAGCCCCGCAAGCCTTACCAACAAAAACTCGTAATCTAGCCGAAAGAGTTGCTGCTAATCTTGGGATGCTTACTTATAATTTTGGTAAAAGCATGGGCTTTTATGACTAATGAGCCTATTAATGTTGTAGAAATGATATGATTTAGGGCATTTTATATTTGGAATAGTGATGTCGCGAATAGTTCGCCGGCGAATATAGCTTGTTTGCGTTTGCCGCAGCGGGCGAACATATGTGATATTCGATCCGCCCCCTATTCGTCATCATTGAGTAATACTTTGTCCCTGTACATCACGGTCAGCAGACACATTCCAGCCAATCAGCAGCAGACCCTCCCTCCCAGACCCTCTTACCTCCTGGACATCATCCATTTTAGATTAATTTGGAAGCTGCATTCTTAGACAGAGGAGGGACAGTGTAGCTGCTGCTGATTTAATAGGGAAATCAATAGCTAGGCTAGTGTATTCAGTGTCCACTACAGTCCTGAAGGACTCATCTGATCTCTGCTGTAAGGACAGCACCCCAAAAAGCCCTTTTTAGGGCTAGAACATAAGTCTGCTTTTTTTTTTTCCTGTGTAACATAATTGCAGTTGCCTGCCAGCGTTTGTGTCAGGCTCACAGCGTATACTGTGACCACTTGCCCAGTGCCACCACTCATATCTGGTGTAACAGTAGTGTAGATTTAAAAAAAAAAAAAACACTTTTTTGACTGTGTTAAATAATAGCAGTCAGTTTCCTTCACATGTGTGCGTTTCAGTGCCTGCCTGCCAGGGCACAGTGTCACCCCAGTGCAACTCAAATCTGGTGTAACAGTAGTGTAGATTTAAAAAACAACACTTTTTTGACTGTGTTAAATAATAGCAGTCAGTTTCCTTCACACGTGTGCGTTTCAGTGCCTGCCTGCCAGGGCACAGTGTCACCCAAGTGCAACTCATATCTGGTGTAACAGTAGTGTACATTTAAAAAAAAAACACTTTTTTGACTGTGTTAAATAATAGCAGTCAGTTTCCTTCACATGTGTGCGTTTCAGTGCCTGCCTGCCAGGGCACAGTGTCACCCCAGTGCAACTCATATCTGGTGTAACAGTAGTGTAGATTTAAAAAAAACAACACTTTTTTGACTGTGTTAAATAATAGCAGTCAGTTTCCTTCACACGTGTGCTTTTCAGTGCCTGCCTGCCAGGGCACAGTGTCACCCCAGTGCAACTCATAACTGGTGTAACAGTAGTGTAGATGTAAAAAACAACACTTTTTTGACTGTGTTAAATAATAGCAGTCAGTTTCCTTCACACATGTGCGTTTCAGTGCCTGCCAGGGCACAGTGTCACCCCACTGCAACTCATATCTGGTGTGACAGTAGTGTACATTTAAAAAAAACAACACTTTTTTGACTGTGTTAAATAATAGCAGTCAGTTTCCTTCACATGTGTGCGTTTCAGTGCCTGCCTGCCAGGGCACAGTGTCACCCCAGTGCAACTCATATCTGGTGTAACAGTAGTGTAGATTTAAAAAAAAAAACCCACTTTTTTGACTGTGTTAAATAATAGCAGTCAGTTTCCTTCACACGTGGGCGTTTCAGTGCCTGCCTGCCACGGCACAGTGTCACCCCAGTGCAACTCATATCTGGTGTAACAGTAGTGTAGATTTAAAAAAAAAAAAACACTTTTTTGACTGTGTTAAATAATAGCAATCAGTTTCCTTCACACGTGTGCGTTTCAGGGCCTGCATGCCAGGGCATAGTGTCACCCCAGTGCAACTCATATCTGCTGTGTTAAATAATAGCAGTCAGTTTCCTTCACATGTGTGCGTTTCAGTGCCTGCCTGCCAGGGCACAGTGTCACCCCAGTGCAACTCATATCTGGTGTAACAGTAGTGTAGATTTTAAAAAAAACCCCACTTTTTTGACTGTGTTAAATAATAGCAGTCAGTTTCCTTCACACGTGGGCGTTTCAGTGCCTGCCTGCCACGGCACAGTGTCACCCCAGTGCAACTCATATCTGGTGTAACAGTAGTGTAGATTTAAAAAAAAAAAAACACTTTTTTGACTGTGTTAAATAATAGCAGTCAGTTTCCTTCACACATGTGCGTTTCAGTGCCTGCCAGGGCACAGTGTCACCCCACTGCAACTCATATCTGGTGTGACAGTAGTGTACATTTAAAAAAAACAACACTTTTTTGACTGTGTTAAATAATAGCAGTCAGTTTCCTTCACATGTGTGCGTTTCAGTGCCTGCCTGCCAGGGCACAGTGTCACCCCAGTGCAACTCATATCTGGTGTAACAGTAGTGTAGATTTTAAAAAAAAAACCCACTTTTTTGACTGTGTTAAATAATAGCAGTCAGTTTCCTTCACACGTGGGCGTTTCAGTGCCTGCCTGCCACGGCACAGTGTCACCCCAGTGCAACTCATATCTGGTGTAACAGTAGTGTAGATTTAAAAAAAAAAAAACACTTTTTTGACTGTGTTAAATAATAGCAATCAGTTTCCTTCACACGTGTGCGTTTCAGGGCCTGCATGCCAGGGCATAGTGTCACCCCAGTGCAACTCATATCTGGTGTAACAGTAGTGTAGATTTAAAAAAACAACAACACTTTTTTGACTGTGTTAAATAATAGCAGTCAGTTTCCTTCACACGTGTGCATTTCAGGGCCTGCCTGCCAGGGCACAGTGTCACCCCAGTGCAACTCATATCTGGTGTAACAGTAGTGTAGATTTAAAAAAACAACAACACTTTTTTGACTGTGTTAAATAATAGCAGTCAGTTTCCTTCACACGTGTGCGTTTCAGTGCCTGCCTGCCAGGGCACAGTGTCACCCCAGTGCAACTCAAATCTGGTGTAACAGTAGTGTAGATTTAAAAAACAACACTTTTTTGACTGTGTTAAATAATAGCAGTCAGTTTCCTTCACATGTGTGCGTTTCAGTGGAGACAGAGGAGGGACAGTGTAGCTGCTGCTGATTTAATAGGGAAATCAATAGCTAGGCTAGTGTATTCAGTGTCCACTACAGTCCTGAAGGACTCATCTGATCTCTGCTGTAAGGACAGCACCCCAAAAAGCCCTTTTTAGGGCTAGAACATGTCTGCTTTTTTTTTTTCCTGTGTAACATAATTGCAGTTGCCTGCCAGCGTTTGTGTCAGGCTCACAGCGTATACTGTGACCACTTGCCCAGTGCCACCACTCATATCTGGTGTAACAGTAGTGTAGATTTAAAAAAAAAAAAAACACTTTTTTGACTGTGTTAAATAATAGCAGTCAGTTTCCTTCACACGTGTGCGTTTCAGTGCCTGCCTGCCAGGGCACAGTGTCACCCAAGTGCAACTCATATCTGGTGTAACAGTAGTGTACATTTAAAAAAAAAACACTTTTTTGACTGTGTTAAATAATAGCAGTCAGTTTCCTTCACATGTGTGCGTTTCAGTGCCTGCCTGCCAGGGCACAGTGTCACCCCAGTGCAACTCATATCTGGTATAACAGTAGTGCAGATTTAAAAAAAAAAACACTTTTTTGACTGTGTTAAATAATAGCAGTCAGTTTCCTTCACACGTGGGCGTTTCAGTGCCTGCCTGCCACGGCACAGTGTCACCCCAGTGCAACTCATATCTGGTGTAACAGTAGTGTAGATTTAAAAAAAAAAAAACACTTTTTTGACTGTGTTAAATAATAGCAGTCAGTTTCCTTCACACATGTGCGTTTCAGTGCCTGCCAGGGCACAGTGTCACCCCACTGCAACTCATATCTGGTGTGACAGTAGTGTACATTTAAAAAAAACAACACTTTTTTGACTGTGTTAAATAATAGCAGTCAGTTTCCTTCACATGTGTGCGTTTCAGTGCCTGCCTGCCAGGGCACAGTGTCACCCCAGTGCAACTCATATCTGGTGTAACAGTAGTGTAGATTTTAAAAAAAAAACCCACTTTTTTGACTGTGTTAAATAATAGCAGTCAGTTTCCTTCACACGTGGGCGTTTCAGTGCCTGCCTGCCACGGCACAGTGTCACCCCAGTGCAACTCATATCTGGTGTAACAGTAGTGTAGATTTAAAAAAAAAAAAAAACTTTTTTGACTGTGTTAAATAATAGCAATCAGTTTCCTTCACACGTGTGCGTTTCAGGGCCTGCCTGCCAGGGCACAGTGTCACCCCAGTGCAACTCAAATCTGGTGTAACAGTAGTGTAGATTTAAAAAACAACACTTTTTTGACTGTGTTAAATAATAGCAGTCAGTTTCCTTCACATGTGTGCGTTTCAGTGGAGACAGAGGAGGGACAGTGTAGCTGCTGCTGATTTAATAGGGAAATCAATAGCTAGGCTAGTGTATTCAGTGTCCACTACAGTCCTGAAGGACTCATCTGATCTCTGCTGTAAGGACAGCACCCCAAAAAGCCCTTTTTAGGGCTAGAACATGTCTGCTTTTTTTTTTCCTGTGTAACATAATTGCAGTTGCCTGCCAGCGTTTGTGTCAGGCTCACAGCGTATACTGTGACCACTTGCCCAGTGCCACCACTCATATCTGGTGTAACAGTAGTGTAGATTTAAAAAAAAAAAAAACACTTTTTTGACTGTGTTAAATAATAGCAGTCAGTTTCCTTCACACGTGTGCGTTTCAGTGCCTGCCTGCCAGGGCACAGTGTCACCCAAGTGCAACTCATATCTGGTGTAACAGTAGTGTACATTTAAAAAAAAAACACTTTTTTGACTGTGTTAAATAATAGCAGTCAGTTTCCTTCACATGTGTGCGTTTCAGTGCCTGCCTGCCAGGGCACAGTGTCACCCCAGTGCAACTACTATCTGGTGTAACAGTAGTGTAGATTTAAAAAAAACAACACTTTTTTGACTGTGTTAAATAATAGCAGTCAGTTTCCTTCACACGTGTGCGTTTCAGGGCCTGCATGCCAGGGCACAGTGTCACCCCAGTGCAACTCATATCTGGTGTAACAGTAGTGTCGATTAAAAAAAAACAACACTTTTTTGACTGTGTTAAATAATAGCAGTCATTTTCCTTCACACGTGTGCGTTTCAGTGCCTGCCTGCCAGGGCACAGTGTCACCCCAGTGCAACTCAAATCTGGTGTAACAGTAGTGTAGATTTAAAGAAAACAACACTTTTTTGACTGTGTTAAATAATAGCAGTCAGTTTCCTTCACACGTGTGCGTTTCAGTGCCTGCCTGCCAGGGCACAGTGTAACCCCAGTGCAACTCATATCTGGTGTAAGAGTAGTGTATATTTAAAAAAAACAACACTTTTTTGACTGCGTTAAATAATAGCAGTTTCCTACACACGTGTGCGTTTCAGTGCCTGCCTGACAGGGCACAGTGTCACCCCAGTGCAACTCATATCTGGTGTAACAGTAGTGTAGATTTAAAAAAAACAAACACTTTTTTGACTGTGTTAAATAATAGCAGTCAGTTTCCTTCACACGTGTGCGTTTCAGGGCCTGCATGCCAGGGCACAGTGTCACCCCAGTGCAACTCATATCTGGTGTAACAGTAGTGTCGATTAAAAAAAAACAACACTTTTTTGACTGCGTTAAATAATAGCAGTCAGTTTCCTTCACACGTGTGCGTTTCAGTGCCTGCCTGACAGGGCACAGTGTCACCCCAGTGCAATTCATATCTGGTGTAACAGTAGTGTAGATTTAAAAAAAAAAAAAACTTTTTTGACTGTGTTAAATAATAGCAGTCAGTTTCCTTCACACGTTTGCGTTTCAGTGCCTGCCTGCCAGGGCACAGTGTCACCCCAGTGCAACTCATATCTGGTGTAACAGTAGTGTAAATTTTAAAAAAACAACACTTTTTTGACTGTGTTAAATAATAGCAGTCAGTTTCCTTCACACGTGTGCGTTTCAGTGTCTGCCAGGGCACAGTGTCACCCCAGGGCAACTCATATCTGGTGTAACAGTAGTGTAGATTTAAAAAAAAACACTTTTTTGACTGTGTTAAATAATAGCAGTCAGTTTCCTTCACACGTGTGCATTTCAGTGCCTGCCAGGGCACAGTCTCACCCCAGTGCAACTCATATCTGGTGTAACAGTAGTGTACATTTAAAAAAAAAAACACTTTTTTGACTGTGTTAAATAATAGCAGTCAGTTTCCTTCACACGTGTGCGTTTCAGTGCCTGCCTGCCAGGGCACAGTGTCACCCCAGTGCAACTCATATCTGGTGTAACAGTAGTGTAGATTTAAAAAAAAAAAACACTTTTTTGACTGTGTTAAATAATAGCAGTCAGTTTCCTTCACACATGGGCGTTTCAGTGCCTGCCTGCCACGGCACAGTGTCACCCCAGTGCAACTCATATCTGGTGTAACAGTAGTGTACATTTAAAAAAAAAAAAAACATTTTTTTGACTGTGTTAAATAATAGCAGTCAGTTTCCTTCACATGTTTGCGTTTCAGTGCCTGCCTGCCAGGGCACAGTGTCACCCCAGTGCAACTCATATCTGGTGTAACAGTAGTGTAGATTTAAAAAAAAAAAAACACTTTTTTGACTGTGTTAAATAATAGCAGTCAGTTTCCTTCACATGTTTGCGTTTCAGTGCCTGCCTGCCAGGGCACAGTGTCACCCCAGTGCAACTCATATCTGGTGTAACAGTAGTGTAGATTTAAAAAAAAAAAAACACTTTTTTGACTGTGTTAAATAATAGCAGTCAGTTTCCTTCACACGTGTGCGTTTCAGGGCCTGCATGCCAGGGCACAGTGTCACCCCAGTGCAACTCATATCTGGTGTAACAGTAGTGTTGATTTAAAAAAACAACAACACTTTTTTGACTGTGTTAAATAATAGCAGTCAGTTTCCTTCACACGTGTGCGTTTCAGTGCCTGCCTGCCTGCCAGGGCACAGTGTCACCCCAGTGCAACTCAAATCTGGTTTAACAGTAGTGTAGATTTAAAAAACAACACTTTTTTGACTGTGTTAAATAATAGCAGTCAGTTTCCTTCACATGTGTGCGTTTCAGTGCCTGCCTGCCAGGGCACAGTGTCACCCCAGTGCAACTCATATCTGGTGTAACAGTAGTGTAGATTTAAAAAAAAAAAACCACTTTTTTGACTGTGTTAAATAATAGCAGTCAGTTTCCTTCACACGTGGGCGTTTCAGTGCCTGCCTGCCAGGGCACAGTGTCACCCCAGTGCAACTCATATCTGGTGTAACAGTAGTGTAGATTTTTTAAAAAAAAAAACATTTTTTTGACTGTGTTAAATAATAGCAGTCAGTTTCCTTCACATGTTTGCGTTTCAGTGCCTGCCTGCCAGGGCACAGTGTCACCCCAGTGCAACTCATATCTGGTGTAACAGTAGTGTAGATTTAAAAAAAACAACACTTTTTTGACTGTGTTAAATAATAGCAGTCAGTTTCCTTCACACGTGTGCGTTTCAGTGCCTGCCTGCCAGGGCACAGTGTCACCCCAGTGCAACTCAAATCTGGTGTAACAGTAGTGTAGATTTAAAAAACAACACTTTTTTGACTGTGTTAAATAATAGCAGTCAGTTTCCTTCACATGTGTGCGTTTCAGTGGAGACAGAGGAGGGACAGTGTAGCTGCTGCTGATTTAATAGGGAAATCAATAGCTAGGCTAGTGTATTCAGTGTCCACTACAGTCCTGAAGGACTCATCTGATCTCTGCTGTAAGGACAGCACCCCAAAAAGCCCTTTTTAGGGCTAGAACATGTCTGCTTTTTTTTTTTCCTGTGTAACATAATTGCAGTTGCCTGCCAGCGTTTGTGTCAGGCTCACAGCGTATACTGTGACCACTTGCCCAGTGCCACCACTCATATCTGGTGTAACAGTAGTGTAGATTTAAAAAAAAAAAACACTTTTTTGACTGTGTTAAATAATAGCAGTCAGTTTCCTTCACACGTGTGCGTTTCAGTGCCTGCCTGCCAGGGCACAGTGTCACCCAAGTGCAACTCATATCTGGTGTAACAGTAGTGTACATTTAAAAAAAAAACACTTTTTTGACTGTGTTAAATAATAGCAGTCAGTTTCCTTCACATGTGTGCGTTTCAGTGCCTGCCTGCCAGGGCACAGTGTCACCCCAGTGCAACTCATATCTGGTGTAACAGTAGTGTAGATTTAAAAAAAACAACACTTTTTTGACTGTGTTAAATAATAGCAGTCAGTTTCCTTCACACGTGTGCGTTTCAGGGCCTGCATGCCAGGGCACAGTGTCACCCCAGTGCAACTCATATCTGGTGTAACAGTAGTGTCGATTAAAAAAAAACAACACTTTTTTGACTGTGTTAAATAATAGCAGTCATTTTCCTTCACACGTGTGCGTTTCAGTGCCTGCCTGCCAGGGCACAGTGTCACCCCAGTGCAACTCAAATCTGGTGTAACAGTAGTGTAGATTTAAAAAAAACAACACTTTTTTGACTGTGTTAAATAATAGCAGTCAGTTTCCTTCACACGTGTGCGTTTCAGTGCCTGCCTGCCAGGGCACAGTGTAACCCCAGTGCAACTCATATCTGGTGTAAGAGTAGTGTATATTTAAAAAAAACAACACTTTTTTGACTGCGTTAAATAATAGCAGTTTCCTACACACGTGTGCGTTTCAGTGCCTGCCTGACAGGGCACAGTGTCACCCCAGTGCAACTCATATCTGGTGTAACAGTAGTGTAGATTTAAAAAAAAAAAACACTTTTTTGACTGTGTTAAATAATAGCAGTCAGTTTCCTTCACACGTGTGCGTTTCAGGGCCTGCATGCCAGGGCACAGTGTCACCCCAGTGCAACTCATATCTGGTGTAACAGTAGTGTCGATTAAAAAAAAACAACACTTTTTTGACTGCGTTAAATAATAGCAGTCAGTTTCCTTCACACGTGTGCGTTTCAGTGCCTGCCTGACAGGGCACAGTGTCACCCCAGTGCAATTCATATCTGGTGTAACAGTAGTGTAGATTTAAAAAAAAAAAAACTTTTTTGACTGTGTTAAATAATAGCAGTCAGTTTCCTTCACACGTTTGCGTTTCAGTGCCTGCCTGCCAGGGCACAGTGTCACCCCAGTGCAACTCATATCTGGTGTAACAGTAGTGTAAATTTTAAAAAAACAACACTTTTTTGACTGTGTTAAATAATAGCAGTCAGTTTCCTTCACATGTGTGCGTTTCAGTGTCTGCCAGGGCACAGTGTCACCCCAGGGCAACTCATATCTGGTGTAACAGTAGTGTAGATTTAAAAAAAAACACTTTTTTGACTGTGTTAAATAATAGCAGTCAGTTTCCTTCACACGTGTGCATTTCAGTGCCTGCCAGGGCACAGTCTCACCCCAGTGCAACTCATATCTGGTGTAACAGTAGTGTACATTAAAAAAAAACAACACTTTTTTGACTGTGTTAAATAATAGCAGTCAGTTTCCTTCACACGTGTGCGTTTTAGTGCCTGCCTGCCAGGGCACAGTGTCACCCCAGTGCAACTCATATCTGGTGTAACAGTAGTGTACATTTAAAAAAAAAAAAACACTTTTTTGACTGTGTTAAATAATAGCAGTCAGTTTCCTTCACATGTTTGCGTTTCAGTGCCTGCCTGCCAGGGCACAGTGTCACCCCAGTGCAACTCATATCTGGTGTAACAGTAGTGTAGATTTAAAAAAAAAAAAACACTTTTTTGACTGTGTTAAATAATAGCAGTCAGTTTCCTTCACACGTGTGCGTTTCAGTGCCTGCCTGCCAGGGCACAGTGTCACCCAAGTGCAACTCATATCTGGTGTAACAGTAGTGTACATTTAAAAAAAAAAACACTTTTTTGACTGTTTTAAATAATAGCAGTCAGTTTCCTTCACATGTATGCGTTTCAGTGCCTGCCTGCCAGGTCACAGTGTCACCCCAGTGCAACTCATATCTGGTGTAACAGTAGTGTAGATTTAAAAAAAACAACACTTTTTTGACTGTGTTAAATAATAGCAGTCAGTTTCCTTCACACGTGTGCGTTTCAGGGCCTGCATGCCAGGGCACAGTGTCACCCCAGTGCAACTCATATCTGGTGTAACAGTAGTGTCGATTAAAAAAAAACAACACTTTTTTGACTGTGTTAAATAATAGCAGTCATTTTCCTTCACACGTGTGCGTTTCAGTGCCTGCCTGCCAGGGCACAGTGTCACCCCAGTGCAACTCAAATCTGGTGTAACAGTAGTGTAGATTTAAAAAAAACAACACTTTTTTGACTGTGTTATATAATAGCAGTCAGTTTCCTTCACACGTGTGCGTTTCAGTGCCTGCCTGCCAGGGCACAGTGTAACCCCAGTGCAACTCATATCTGGTGTAAGAGTAGTGTATATTTAAAAAAAACAACACTTTTTTGACTGCGTTAAATAATAGCAGTTTCCTACACACGTGTGCGTTTCAGTGCCTGCCTGACAGGGCACAGTGTCACCCCAGTGCAACTCATATCTGGTGTAACAGTAGTGTAGATTTAAAAAAAAAAAACACTTTTTTGACTGTGTTAAATAATAGCAGTCAGTTTCCTTCACACGTGTGCATTTCAGGGCCTGCATGCCAGGGCACAGTGTCATCCCAGTGCAACTCATATCTGGTGTAACAGTAGTGTCGATTAAAAAAAAACAACACTTTTTTGACTGCGTTAAATAATAGCAGTCAGTTTCCTTCACACGTGTGCGTTTCAGTGCCTGCCTGACAGGGCACAGTGTCACCCCAGTGCAATTCATATCTGGTGTAACAGTAGTGTAGATTTAAAAAAAAAAAAACTTTTTTGACTGTGTTAAATAATAGCAGTCAGTTTCCTTCACACGTTTGCGTTTCAGTGCCTGCCTGCCAGGGCACAGTGTCACCCCAGTGCAACTCATATCTGGTGTAACAGTAGTGTAAATTTTAAAAAAACAACACTTTTTTGACTGTGTTAAATAATAGCAGTCAGTTTCCTTCACACGTGTGCGTTTCAGTGTCTGCCAGGGCACAGTGTCACCCCAGGGCAACTCATATCTGGTGTAACAGTAGTGTAGATTTAAAAAAAAACACTTTTTTGACTGTGTTAAATAATAGCAGTCAGTTTCCTTCACACGTGTGCATTTCAGTGCCTGCCAGGGCACAGTCTCACCCCAGTGCAACTCATATCTGGTGTAACAGTAGTGTACATTTAAAAAAAACAACACTTTTTTGACTGTGTTAAATAATAGCAGTCAGTTTCCTTCACACGTGTGCGTTTCAGTGCCTGCCTGCCAGGGCACAGTGTCACCCCAGTGCAACTCATATCTGGTGTAACAGTAGTGTAGATTTAAAAAAAAAAAACACTTTTTTGACTGTGTTAAATAATAGCAGTCAGTTTCCTTCACACATGGGCGTTTCAGTGCCTGCCTGCCACGGCACAGTGTCACCCCAGTGCAACTCATATCTGGTGTAACAGTAGTGTACATTTAAAAAAAAAAAAACATTTTTTTGACTGTGTTAAATAATAGCAGTCAGTT
Organism: Bombina bombina; assembly: GCF_027579735.1. Lineage (NCBI taxonomy): Eukaryota > Metazoa > Chordata > Amphibia > Anura > Bombinatoridae > Bombina > Bombina bombina. The sequence continues at coordinate 66,138 of NW_026512220.1, forward strand.
TCCTTCACATGTTTGCGTTTCAGTGCCTGCCTGCCAGGGCACAGTGTCACCCCAGTGCAACTCATATCTGGTGTAACAGTAGTGTAGATTTAAAAAAAAAAACAACACTTTTTTGACTGTGTTAAATAATAGCAGTCAGTTTCCTTCACACGTGGGCGTTTCAGTGCCTGCCTGCCACGGCACAGTGTCACCCCAGTTCAACTCATATCTGGTGTAACAGTAGTGTAGATTTAAAAAAAACAACAACATTTTTTTGACTGTGTTAAATAATAGCAGTCAGTTTCCTTCACATGTGTGCGTTTCAGTGCCTGCCTGCCAGGGCACAGTGTCACCCCAGTGCAACTCATATCTGGTGTAACAGTAGTGTATATTTAAAAAAAACAACACTTTTTTGACTGCGTTAAATAATAGCAGTCAGTTTCCTTCACACATGTGCGTTTCAGTGCCTGCCTGACAGGGCACAGTGTCACCCCAGTGCAATTCATATCTGGTGTAACAGTAGTGTAGATTTAAAAAAAAAAACACTTTTTTGACTGTGTTAAATAATAGCAGTCAGTTTCCTTCACACGTTTGCGTTTCAGTGCCTGCCTGCCAGGGCACAGTGTCACCCCAGTGCAACTCTTATCTGGTGTAACAGTAGAGTAAATTTAAAAAAAAAAAACACTTTTTTGACTGTGTTAAATAATAGCAGTCAGTTTCCTTCACACGTGTGCGTTTCAGTGCCTGCCTGCCAGGGCACAGTGTCACCCCAGTGCAACTCATATCTGGTGTAACAGTAGTGTAGATTTAAAAAAAAAAAACAACACTTTTTTGACTGTGTTAAATAATAGCAGTCAGTTTCCTTCACGCGTGTGCGTTTCAGGGCCTGCATGCCAGGGCACAGTGTCACCCCAGTGCAACTCAAATCTGGTGTAACAGTAGTGTAGATTTAAAAAACAACACTTTTTTGACTGTGTTAAATAATAGCAGTCAGTTTCCTTCACATGTGTGCGTTTCAGTGCCTGCCTGCCAGGGCACAGTGTCACCCCAGTGCAACTCATATCTGGTGTAACAATAGTGTAGATTTAAAAAAAACAACAACACTTTTTTGACTGTGTTAAATAATAGCAGTCAGTTTCCTTCACGCGTGTGCGTTTCAGGGCCTGCATGCCAGGGCACAGTGTCACCCCAGTGCAACTCAAATCTGGTGTAACAGTAGTGTAGATTTAAAAAACAACACTTTTTGACTGTGTTAAATAATAGCAGTCAGTTTCCTTCACAAGTGTGCATTTCAGTGCCTGCCTGCCAGGGCACAGTGTCACCCCAGTGCAACTCAAATCTGGTGTAACAGTAGTGTAGATTTAAAAAACAACACTTTTTTGACTGTGTTAAATAATAGCAGTCAGTTTCCTTCACACGTGTGCGTTTCAGTGCCTGCCTGCCAGGGCACAGTGTCACCCCAGTGCAACTCAAATCTGGTGTAACAGTAGTGTAGATTTAAAAAACAACACTTTTTTGACTGTGTTAAATAATAGCAGTCAGTTTCCTTCACACGTGTGCGTTTCAGTGCCTGCCTGCCAGGGCACAGTGTCACCCCAGTGCAACTCATATCTGGTGTAACAGTAGTGTAGATTTAAAAAAAACAACAACACTTTTTTGACTGTGTTAAATAATAGCAGTCAGTTTCCTTCACGCGTGTGCGTTTCAGGGCCTGCATGCCAGGGCACAGTGTCACCCCAGTGCAACTCAAATCTGGTGTAACAGTAGTGTAGATTTAAAAAACAACACTTTTTTGACTGTGTTAAATAATAGCAGTCAGTTTCCTTCACACGTGTGCATTTCAGTGCCTGCCTGCCAGGGCACAGTGTCACCCCAGTGCAACTCAAATCTGGTGTAACAGTAGTGTAGATTTAAAAAACAACACTTTTTTGACTGTGTTAAATAATAGCAGTCAGTTTCCTTCACACGTGTGCGTTTCAGTGCCTGCCTGCCAGGGCACAGTGTCACCCCAGTGCAACTCAAATCTGGTGTAACAGTAGTGTAGATTTAAAAAACAACACTTTTTTGACTGTGTTAAATAATAGCAGTCAGTTTCCTTCACACGTGTGCGTTTCAGTGCCGGCCTGCCAGGGCACAGTGTAACCCCAGTGCAACTCATATCTGGTGTAAGAGTAGTGTATATTTAAAAAAAACAACACTTTTTTGACTGCGTTAAATAATAGCAGTCAGTTTCCTACACACGTGTGCGTTTCAGTGCCTGCCTGACAGGGCACAGTGTCACCCCAGTGCAACTCATATCTGGTGTAACAGTAGTGTAAATTTAAAAAAAAAACACTTTTTTGACTGCGTTAAATAATAGCAGTCAGTTTCCTTCACACGTGTGCGTTTCAGTGCCTGCCTGACAGGGCACAGTGTCACCCCAGTGCAATTCATATCTGGTGTAACAGTAGTGTAGATTTTTTAAAAAAAAACACTTTTTTGACTGTGTTAAATAATAGCAGTCAGTTTCCTTCACACGTGTGCGTTTCAGTGCCTGCCTGCCAGGGCACAGTGTCACCCCAGTGCAAGTCATATCTGGTGTAACAGTAGTGTAAATTTAAAAAAAAACAACACTTTTTTGACTGTGTTAAATAATAGCAGTCAGTTTCCTTCACACGTGTGCGTTTCAGTGCCTGCCAGGGCACAGTGTCACCCCAGGGCAACTCATATCTGGTGTAACAGTAGTGTAGATTTAAAAAAAAAACACTTTTTTGACTGTGTTAAATAATAGCAGTCAGTTTCCTTCACACGTGTGCATTTCAGTGCCTGCCAGGGCACAGTGTCACCCCAGTGCAACTCATATCTGGTGTAACAGTAGTGTACATTTAAAAAAAAAACACTTTTTTGACTGTGTTAAATAATAGCAGTCAGTTTCCTTCACACGTGTGCGTTTCAGTGCCTGCCTGCCAGGGCACAGTGTCACCCCAGTGCAACTCATATCTGGTGTAACAGTAGTGTAGATTTAAAAAAAACAACACTTTTTTGACTGTGTTAAATAATAACAGTTTCCTTCACACGTGTGCGTTTCAGTGCCTGCCTGCCAGGGCACAGTGTCACCCCAGTGCAACTCATATCTGGTGTAACAGTAGTGTAGATTTAAAAAAAAAAACACTTTTTTGACTGTGTTAAATAATAGCAGTCAGTTTCCTTCACACATGGGCGTTTCAGTGCCTGCCTGCCACGGCACAGTGTCACCCCAGTGCAACTCATATCTGGTGTAACAGTAATGTAGATTTTTAAAAAAAAAAAACATTTTTTTGACTGTGTTAAATAATAGCAGTCAGTTTCCTTCACATGTGTGCGTTTCAGTGCCTGCCTGCCAGGGCACAGTGTAACCCCAGTGCATTTCATATCTGGTGTAACAGTTGTGTAGATTTAAAAAAAACAACACTTTTTTGACTGTGTTAAATAATAGCAGTCAGTTTCCTTCACCGTTTCAGTGCCTGCCTGCCAGGGCACAGTGTCACCCCAGTGCAACTCATATCTGGTGTAACAGTAGTGTCGATTTAAAAAAAACAAAACTTTTTTGACTGTGTTAAATAATAGCAGTCAGTTTCCTTCACACGTGTGCGTTTCAGTGCCTGCCTGCCAGGGCACAGTGTAACCCCAGTGCAACTCATATCTGGTGTAACAGTAGTGTAGATTTAAAAAAAAAAAACACTTTTTTGACTGTGTTAAATAATAGCAGTCAGTTTCCTTCACACGAGTGCGTTTCAGGGCCTGCATGCCAGGGCACAGTGTCACCCCAGTGCAACTCATATCTGGTGTAACAGTAGTGTCGATTTAAAAAAAACAACACTTTTTTGACTGTGTTAAATAATAGCAGTCAGTTTCCTTCACACGTGTGCGTTTCAGTGCCTGCCTGCCAGGGCACAGTGTCACCCCAGTGCAACTCAAATCTGGTGTAACAGTAGTGTAGATTTAAAAAACAACACTTTTTTGAATGTGTTAAATAATAGCAGTCAGTTTCCTTCACACGTGTGCGTTTCAGTGCCTGCCTGCCAGGGCACAGTGTAACCCCAGTGCAACTCATATCTGGTGTAAGAGTAGTGTATATTTAAAAAAAACAACACTTTTTTGACTGCGTTAAATAATAGCAGTCAGTTTCCTACACACGTGTGCGTTTCAGTGCCTGCCTGACAGGGCACAGTGTCACCCCAGTGCAACTCATATCTGGTGTAACAGTAGTGTAGATTTAAAAAAAAAAACACTTTTTTGACTGCGTTAAATAATAGCAGTCAGTTTCCTTCACACGTGTGCGTTTCAGTGCCTGCCTGATAGGGCACAGTGTCACCCCAGTGCAATTCATATCTGGTGTAACAGTAGTGTAGATTTAAAAAAAACAAACACTTTTTTGACTGTGTTAAATAATAGCAGTCAGTTTCCTTCACACGTGTGCGTTTCAGTGCCTGCCTGCCAGGGCACAGTGTCACCCCAGTGCAACTCATATCTGGCGTAACAGTAGTGTAAATTTAAAAAAAAACAACACTTTTTTGACTGTGTTAAATAATAGCAGTCAGTTTCCTTCACACGTGTGCGTTTCAGTGCCTGCCAGGGCACAGTTTCACCCCAGGGCAACTCATATCTGGTGTAACAGTAGTGTAGATTTAAAAAAAAACACTTTTTTGACTGTGTTAAATAATAGCAGTCAGTTTCCTTCACACGTGTGCATTTCAGTGCCTGCCAGGGCACAGTGTCACCCCAGTGCAACTCATATCTGGTGTAACAGTAGTGTACATTTAAAAAAAACACTTTTTTGACTGTGTTAAATAATAGCAGTCAGTTTCCTTCACACGTGTGCGTTTCAGTGCCTGCCTGCCAGGGCACAGTGTCACCCCAGTGCAACTCATATCTGGTGTAACAGTAGTGTAGATTTAAAAAAAACAACACTTTTTTGACTGTGTTAAATAATAACAGTCAGTTTCCTTCACACGTGTGCGTTTCAGTGCCTGCCTGCCAGGGCACAGTGTCACCCCAGTGCAACTCATATCTGGTGTAACAGTAGTGTAGATTTTAAAAAAAAACACTTTTTTGACTGTGTTAAATAATAGCAGTCAGTTTCCTTCACACATGGGCGTTTCAGTGCCTGCCTGCCACGGCACAGTGTCACCCCAGTGCAACTCATATCTGGTGTAACAGTAATGTAGATTTTAAAAAAAAACAAACATTTTTTTGACTGTGGTAAATAATAGCAGTCAGTTTCCTTCACATGTGTGCGTTTCAGTGCCTGCCTGCCAGGGCACAGTGTAACCCCAGTGCATTACATATCTGGTGTAACAGTTGTGTAGATTTAAAAAAAACAACACTTTTTTGACTGTGTTAAATAATAGCAGTCAGTTTCCTTCACCGTTTCAGTGCCTGCCTGCCAGGGCACAGTGTCACCCCAGTGCAACTCATATCTGGTGTAACAGTAGTGTTGATTTAAAAAAAAAAAAACTTTTTTGACTGTGTTAAATAATAGCAGTCAGTTTCCTTCACACGTGTGCGTTTCAGTGCCTGCCTGCCAGGGCACAGTGTAACCCCAGTGCAACTCATATCTGGTGTAACAGTAGTGTATATTTAAAAAAAACAGCACTTTTTTGACTGTGTTAAATAATAGCAGTCAGTTTCCTTCACACGTGTGCGTTTCAGTGCCTGCCAGGGCACAGTGTCACCCCAGTGCAACTCATATCTGGTGTAACAGTAGTGTAGATTTAAAAAAAACCCACTTTTTTGATTGCGTTAAATAATAGCAGTCAGTTTCCTTCACACGTGTGCGTTTCAGTGCCTGCCTGACAGGGCACAGTGTCACCCCAGTGCAATTCATATCTGGTGTAACAGTAGTGTATATTTAAAAAAAACAACACTTTTTTGACTGTGTTAAATAATAGCAGTCAGTTTCCTTCACACGTGTGCGTTTCAGTGCCTGCCAGGGCACAGTGTAACCCCAGTGCAACTCATATCTGGTGTAACAGTAGTGTATATTTAAAAAAACAACACTTTTTTGACTGTGTTAAATAATAGCAGTCAGTTTCCTTCACACGTGTGCGTTTCAGTGCCTGCCAGGGCACAGTGTCACCCCAGTGCAACTCATATCTGGTGTAACAGTAGTGTAGATTTAAAAAAAAAAACACTTTTTTGACTGCGTTAAATAATAGCAGTCAGTTTCCTTCACACGTGTGCGTTTCAGTGCCTGCCTGACAGGGCACAGTGTCACCCCAGTGCAATTCATATCTGGTGTAACAGTAGTGTAGATTTTAAAAAAACAAACACTTTTTTGACTGTGTTAAATAATAGCAGTCAGTTTCCTTCACACGTGTGCGTTTCAGTGCCTGCCTGCCAGGGCACAGTGTGACCCCAGTGCAACTCATATCTGGTGTAACAGTAGTGTAAATTTAAAAAAAAAAACAACACTTTTTTGACTGTGTTAAATAATAGCAGTCAGTTTCCTTCACGCGTGTGCGTTTCAGGGCCTGCATGCCAGGGCACAGTGTCACCCCAGTGCAACTCAAATCTGGTGTAACAGTAGTGTAGATTTAAAAAAAACCCACTTTTTTGACTGCATTAAATAATAGCAGTCAGTTTCCTTCACATGTGTGCGTTTCAGTGCCTGCCTGACAGGGCACAGTGTCACCCCAGTGCAACTCATATCTGGTGTGACAGTAGTGTACATTTAAAAAAACAACACTTTTTTGACTGTGTTAAATAATAGCAGTCAGTTTCCTTCACATGTGTGCGTTTCAGTGCCTGCCTGCCAGGGCACAGTGTCACCCCAGTGCAACTCATATCTGGTGTAACAGTAGTGTAGATTTAAAAAAAAAAATACTTTTTTGACTGTGTTAAATAATAGCAGTCAGTTTCCTTCACACGTGGGCGTTTCAGTGCCTGCCTGCCAGGGCACAGTGTCACCCCAGTGCAACTCATATCTGGTGTAACAGTAGTATAGATTTAAAAAAAAAAAAACATTTTTTTGACTGTGTTAAATAATAGCAGTCAGTTTCCTTCACATGTTTGCGTTTCAGTGCCTGCCTGCCAGGGCACAGTGTCACCCCAGTGCAACTCATATCTGGTGTAACAGTAGTGTAGATTTAAAAAAAAAAACACTTTTTTGACTGTGTTAAATAATAGCAGTCAGTTTCCTTCACACGTGTGCGTTTCAGGGCCTGCATGCCAGGGCACAGTGTCACCCCAGTGCAACTCATATCTGGTGTAACAGTAGTGTCGATTTAAAAAAACAACACTTTTTTGACTGTGTTAAATAATAGCAGTCAGTTTCCTTCACACGTGTGCGTTTCAGTGCCTGCCTGCCAGGGCACAGTGTCACCCCAGTGCAACTCATATCTGGTGTAACAGTAGTGTATATTTAAAAAAAACAACACTTTTTTGACTGCGTTAAATAATAGCAGTCAGTTTCCTTCACACATGTGCGTTTCAGTGCCTGCCTGACAGGGCACAGTGTCACCCCAGTGCAATTCATATCTGGTGTAACAGTAGTGTAGATTTAAAAAAAAAAACACTTTTTTGACTGTGTTAAATAATAGCAGTCAGTTTCCTTCACACGTTTGCGTTTCAGTGCCTGCCTGCCAGGGCACAGTGTCACCCCAGTGCAACTCTTATCTGGTGTAACAGTAGAGTAAATTTAAAAAAAAAAAACACTTTTTTGACTGTGTTAAATAATAGCAGTCAGTTTCCTTCACACGTGTGCGTTTCAGTGCCTGCCAGGGCACAGTGTCACCCCAGTGCAACTCATATCTGGTGTAACAGTAGTATAGATTTAAAAAAAACAACATTTTTTTGACTGTGTTAAATAATAGCAGTCAGTTTCCTTCACACGTGTTCGTTTCAGTGCCTGCCTGCCAGGGCACAGTGTCACCCCAGTGCAACTCATATCTGGTGTAACAGTAGTGTACATTTAAAAGAAACAACACTTTTTTTGACTGTGTTAAATAATAGCAGTCAGTTTCCTTCACATGTGTGCGTTTCAGTGCCTGTCTGCCAGGGCACAGTGTCACCCCAGTGCAACTCATATCTGGTTTAACAGTAGTGTAGATTTAAAAAAAAAAAAAAAACACTTTTTTGACTGTGTTAAATAATAGCAGTCAATTTCCTTCACACATGTGCGTTTCAGTGCCTGCCTGCCAGGGCACAGTGTCACCCCAGTGCAACTCATATCTGGTGTAACAGTAGTGTAGATTTAAAAAAAACAACACTTTTTTGACTGTGTTAAATAATAGCAGTCAGTTTCCTTCACACGTGTGCGTTTCAGGGCCTGCATGCCAGGGCACAGTGTCACCCCAGTGCAACTCATATCTGGTGTAACAGTAGTGTAGATTAAAAAAAAAACACTTTTTTGACTGTGTTAAATAATAGCAGTCAGTTTCCTTCACACGTGGGCGTTTCAGTGCCTGCCTGCCAGGGCACAGTGTCACCCCAGTGCAACTCATATATGGTGTAACAGTAGTGTAGATTTAAAAAAAAACAACACTTTTTTGACTGTGTTAAATAATAGCAGTCAGTTTCCTTCACACGTGTGCGTTTCAGGGCCTGCATGCCAGGGCACATTGTCACCCCAGTGCAACTCATATCTGGTGTAACAGTAGTGTAGATTTAAAAAAAAACAACACTTTTTTGACTGCGTTAAATAATAGCAGTCAGTTTCCTTCACACGTGTGCGTTTCAGTGCCTGCCTGCCAGGGCACAGTGTCACCCCAGTGCAACTCATATCTGGTGTAACAGTAGTGTAGATTTAAAAAACAACACTTTTTTGACTGTGTTAAATAATAGCAGTCAGTTTCCTTCACACGTGTGCGTTTCAGTGCCTGCCTGACAGGGCACAGTGTCACCCCAGTGCAACTCATATCTTGTGTAACAGTAGTGTAGATTTAAAAAAAAAAACACTATTTTGACTGTGTTAAATAATAGCAGTCAGTTTCCTTCACACGTGTGCGTTTCAGTGCCTGCCTGCCAGGGCACAGTGTCACCCCAGTGCAACTCATATCTGTTGTAACAGTAGTGTAAATTTAAAAACAACAACACTTTTTTGACTGTGTTAAATAATAGCAGTCAGTTTCCTTCACACGTGTACGTTTCAGTGCCTGCCTGCCTGCCTGCCAGGGCACAGTGTCACCCCAGTGCAACTCATATCTGGTGTAACAGTAGTGTAGATTTAAAAAAAAAAACCACTATTTTGACTGTGTTAAATAATAGCAGTCAGTTTCCTTCACACGTGTGCGTTTCAGTGCCTGCCTGCCAGGGCACAGTGTCACCCCAGTGCAACTCATATCTGGTGTAACAGTAGTGTAGATTTAAAAAAAAAAAACAACACTTTTTTGACTGTGTTAAATAATAGCAGTCAGTTTCCTTCACGCGTGTGCGTTTCAGGGCCTGCATGCCAGGGCACAGTGTCACCCCAGTGCAACTCAAATCTGGTGTAACAGTAGTGTAGATTTAAAAAACAACACTTTTTTGACTGTGTTAAATAATAGCAGTCAGTTTCCTTCACATGTGTGCGTTTCAGTGCCTGCCTGCCAGGGCACAGTGTCACCCCAGTGCAACTCATATCTGGTGTAACAGTAGTGTAGATTTAAAAAAAACAACAACACTTTTTTGACTGTGTTAAATAATAGCAGTCAGTTTCCTTCACGCGTGTGCGTTTCAGGGCCTGCATGCCAGGGCACAGTGTCACCCCAGTGCAACTCAAAGCTGGTGTAACAGTAGTGTAGATTTAAAAAACAACACTTTTTGACTGTGTTAAATAATAGCAGTCAGTTTCCTTCACAAGTGTGCATTTCAGTGCCTGCCTGCCAGGGCACAGTGTCACCCCAGTGCAACTCAAATCTGGTGTAACAGTAGTGTAGATTTAAAAAACAACACTTTTTTGACTGTGTTAAATAATAGCAGTCAGTTTCCTTCACACGTGTGCGTTTCAGTGCCTGCCTGCCAGGGCACAGTGTCACCCCAGTGCAACTCAAATCTGGTGTAACAGTAGTGTAGATTTAAAAAACAACACTTTTTTGACTGTGTTAAATAATAGCAGTCAGTTTCCTTCACACGTGTGCGTTTCAGTGCCTGCCTGACAGGGCACAGTGTCACCCCAGTGCAACTCATATCTGGTGTAACAGTAGTGTAGATTTAAAAAAAACAACAACACTTTTTTGACTGTGTTAAATAATAGCAGTCAGTTTCCTTCACGCGTGTGCGTTTCAGGGCCTGCATGCCAGGGCACAGTGTCACCCCAGTGCAACTCAAATCTGGTGTAACAGTAGTGTAGATTTAAAAAACAACACTTTTTTGACTGTGTTAAATAATAGCAGTCAGTTTCCTTCACACGTGTGCATTTCAGTGCCTGCCTGCCAGGGCACAGTGTCACCCCAGTGCAACTCAAATCTGGTGTAACAGTAGTGTAGATTTAAAAAACAACACTTTTTTGACTGTGTTAAATAATAGCAGTCAGTTTCCTTCACACGTGTGCGTTTCAGTGCCTGCCTGCCAGGGCACAGTGTCACCCCAGTGCAACTCAAATCTGGTGTAACAGTAGTGTAGATTTAAAAAACAACACTTTTTTGACTGTGTTAAATAATAGCAGTCAGTTTCCTTCACACGTGTGCGTTTCAGTGCCGGCCTGCCAGGGCACAGTGTAACCCCAGTGCAACTCATATCTGGTGTAAGAGTAGTGTATATTTAAAAAAAACAACACTTTTTTGACTGCGTTAAATAATAGCAGTTAGTTTCCTACACACGTGTGCGTTTCAGTGCCTGCCTGACAGGGCACAGTGTCACCCCAGTGCAACTCATATCTGGTGTAACAGTAGTGTAAATTTAAAAAAAAAACACTTTTTTGACTGCGTTAAATAATAGCAGTCAGTTTCCTTCACACGTGTGCGTTTCAGTGCCTGCCTGACAGGGCACAGTGTCACCCCAGTGCAATTCATATCTGGTGTAACAGTAGTGTAGATTTTTTAAAAAAAAACACTTTTTTGACTGTGTTAAATAATAGCAGTCAGTTTCCTTCACACGTGTGCGTTTCAGTGCCTGCCTGCCAGGGCACAGTGTCACCCCAGTGCAAGTCATATCTGGTGTAACAGTAGTGTAAATTTAAAAAAAAACAACACTTTTTTGACTGTGTTAAATAATAGCAGTCAGTTTCCTTCACACGTGTGCGTTTCAGTGCCTGCCAGGGCACAGTGTCACCCCAGGGCAACTCATATCTGGTGTAACAGTAGTGTAGATTTAAAAAAAAAACACTTTTTTGACTGTGTTAAATAATAGCAGTCAGTTTCCTTCACACGTGTGCATTTCAGTGCCTGCCAGGGCACAGTGTCACCCCAGTGCAACTCATATCTGGTGTAACAGTAGTGTACATTTAAAAAAAAAACACTTTTTTGACTGTGTTAAATAATAGCAGTCAGTTTCCTTCACACGTGTGCGTTTCAGTGCCTGCCTGCCAGGGCACAGTGTCACCCCAGTGCAACTCATATCTGGTGTAACAGTAGTGTAGATTTAAAAAAA
>NW_026512221.1:0-44141 GCF_027579735.1 Bombina bombina
TCTCTTTTGCGCTCGCTCCCCCTCTCTTTTGCGCTCGCTCCCCCTCTCTTTTGCGCTCGCTCCGCCTCTCTTTTGCGCTCGCTCCCCCTCTCTTTTGCGCTCGCTCCCCCTCTCTTTTGCGCTCACTCCCCCTCTCTTTTGCGCTCACTCCACCTCTCTTTTGCGCTCGCTCCACCTCTCTTTTGCTCTCTTTCCCCCTCTCTTTTGCGCTCTCTCCACCTCTCTTTTGCTCTCTCTCTCCACCCTCTCTTTTGCGCTCTCTCCCCTCTCTTTTGTGCTCTCTCTCGCTCCACCTCTTTTGTGCTCTCTTTCTCCCCTCTCTCTTTTGCACTCTCTCTCCCTCCTCTCTTTTGCGCTCTCTCTCCCTCCTCTCTTTTGCGCTCTCTCTCCCTCCTCTCTTTTGCACTCTCTCTCCCTCCTCTCTTTTGCGCTCTCTCTCCCTCCTCTCTTTTGCGCTCTCCCTCCTCTCTTTTGCGCTCTCCCTCCCTCCTCTCTTTTGCGCTCTCTCCCCCTCCTCTCTTTTGCGCTCTCTCCCCCTCCTCTCTTTTGCGCTCTCTCCCCCTCTCTTTTGCGCTCTCTCCCCCTCTTTTGCACTCTCCCCCCTCTTTTGTGCTCTCACTCTCCCTCTCTCTTTTGCGCTCTCACTCTCCCCCTCACTTTTGCGCTCTCACTCTCCCCCTCTCTCTTTTGTGCTCTCTCTCCCCCCTCTCTTTTGCGCTCTCTCCCCCATCTCTTTTGCTCTGTCTCTCCTTTTTTTTTGCTTTCTCTCGCCATCACTTTTTTGCTTTTTCTCTCCATCACTCTCTTTTGCTCTCTCTCCCCCCTCTCTTTTGCTCTGTCTCTCTTCCCTCTCTTTTGCTCTCTCTCTCCATCCCTCTATTATGCTCTTTCCCCCTCTCTTTTGCTCTCTCTCTTCCCTCTCTTCTTTTGCTCTCTCTCCCCCCTATTTTGCTCTTCCCCCTCTCTTTTGCTCTTTCCCCTCTCTCTTTTGCTCTCTCTCCCCTCTCTCTTTTGCTCTTTCCCCTCTCTTTTGCTCTCTCTCTTCCCTCTCTTCTTTTGCTCTCTCTCCCCCCTCTCTTTTTCTCTCTCCCCTCTCTTTTGCTCTTTCCCCTCTATTTTGCTCTCTCTCCCCCTCGCTTCTGCTCTTCCCCCTCTCTTTAGCTCTTTTCTATCTCTTTTTGTCTCTCCCCCTCTCTATTTCTCTCATCTCTCTCTAGCGCTGACCACGCCCAGCCACGCCCCCGTCACGCTGACCACGTCCCCGACCATGCCGACGACGCCATAGCTCCCGCCGGCCACACCCACGCTCCTGTCTGGCCACGCCCACTGTCGCCACAAACAGCATGTCAGGTAAGGCCAGGTGTGTTTGTCCTAGTGCTGTCTCTACTGCGCATGACAGCTTCGGACAAATACACTTGGGCCTAGATTTAGAGTTCGGCGGTAGCCGTCAAAACCAGCGTTAGAGGCTCCTAACGCTGGTTTTGGCCGCCCGCTGGTATTTGGAGTCAGTGATTAAAGGGTCTAACGCTCACTTTTCAGCCGCGACTTTTCCATACCGCAGATCCCCCTACGCCATTTGCGTAGCCTATCTTTTCAATGGGATCTTTCTAACGCCGGTATTTAGAGTCGTTTCTGCAGTGAGCGTTAGAGCTCTAACGACAAGATTCCAGCCGCCTGAAAATAGCAGGAGTTAAGAGCTTTCTGGCTAACGCCGGTTTATAAAGCTCTTAACTACTGTACCCTAAAGTACACTAACACCCATAAACTACCTATGTACCCCTAAACCGAGCTCCCCCCACACCGCCGCCACTCGATTAAAATTTTTAACCCCTAATCTGCTGACCGCCACCTACGTTATACTTATGTACCCCTAATCTGCTGCCCCTAACCCCGCCGACCCCTGTATTATATTTATTCACCCCTAACCTGCCCCCCACAACGTCGCCGCCAGCTACTTACAATAATTAACCCCTAATCTTCCGACCGCAAATCGCCGCCACCTACGTTATCCCTATGTACCCCTAATCTGCTGCCCCTAACACCGCCGACCCCTATATTATATTTATTAACCCCTAATCTGCCCCCCTCAACGTCGCCGACACCTGCCTACACTTATTAACCCCTAATCTGCCGAGCGGACCTGAGCGCTACTATAATAAAGTTATTAACCCCTAATCCGCCTCACTAACCCTATCATAAATAGTATTAACCCCTAATCTGCCCTCCCTAACATCGCCGACACCTACCTTCAATTATTAACCCCTAAACTTCCGATCGGAGCTCACCGCTATTCTAATAAATGGATTAACCCCTAAAGCTAAGTCTAACCCAAACACTAACACCCCCCTAAGTTAAATATAATTTTTATCTAACGAAATTAATTAACTCTTATTAAATAACTTATTCGTATTTAAAGCTAAATACTTACCTGTAAAATAAACCCTAATATAGCTACAATATAAATTATAATTATATTGTAGCTATTTTAGGATTAATATTTATTTTACAGGCAACTTTGTAATTATTTTAACCAGGTACAATAGCTATTAAATAGTTAAGAACTATTTAATAGTTACCTAGTTAAAATAATAACAAATTTACCTGTAAAATAAATCCTAACCTAAGTTATAATTAAACCTAACACTACCCTATCAATAAAATAATTAAATAAACTACCTACAATTACCTACAATTAACCTAACACTACACTATCAATAAATAAATTAAACACAATTGCTACAAATAAATACAATTAAATAAACTAGCTAAAGTACAAAAAATAAAAAAGAACTAAGTTACAGAAAATAAAAAAATATTTACAAACATAAGAAAAATATTACAACAATTTTAAACTAATTACACCTACTCTAAGCCCCCTAATAAAATAACAAAGCCCCCCAAAATAAAAAATTCCCTACCCTATTCTAAATTAAAAAAGTTACAAGCTCTTTTACCTTACCAGCCCTGAACAGGGCCCTTTGCGGGGCATGCCCCAAGAATTTCAGCTCTTTTGCCTGTAAAAGAATAAATACAATACCCCCCCCCCCAACATTACAACCCACCACCCACATACCCCTAATCTAACCCAAACCCCCCTTAAATAAACCTAACACTAAGCCCCTGAAGATCTTCCTACCTTGTCTTCACCATCCAGGTATCACCGATCCGTCCTGGCTCCAAGATCTTCATCCAACCCAAGCGGGGGTTGGCGATCCATAATCCGGTCCAGAAGAGGGTCCAAAGTCTTCCTCCTATCCGGCAAGAAGAGGACATCCGGACCGGCAAACATCTTCTCCAAGCGGCATCTTCGATCTTCTTCCATCCGGAGCTGATCGGAACAGCCAATAGAATGCGAGCTCAATCTGATTGGCTGATTGGATCAGCCAATCGGATTGAACTTGATTCTGATTGGCTGATTCCATCAGCCAATCAGAAAATTCCTACCTTAATTCCGATTGGCTGATAGAATCCTATCAGCCAATCGGAATTCGAGGGACGCCATCTTGGATGACGTCCCTTAAAGGAACCGTCATTAGTCGGGAGACATCGGAAGAAGAGGATGGATCCGCGTCGCCTGCTTCAAGATGGACCCGCTCCGCACCGGATGGAAGAAGATCGAAGATGCCGCTTGGAGAAGATGTTTGCCGGTCCGGATGTCCTCTTCTTGCCGGATAGGAGGAAGACTTTGGAGCCTCTTCTGGACCGGATTATGGATCGCCAACCCCCGCTTGGGTTGGATGAAGATCTTGGAGCCAGGACGGATCGGTGATACCTGGATGGTGAAGACAAGGTAGGAAGATCTTCAGGGGCTTAGTGTTAGGTTTATTTAAGGGGGGTTTGGGTTAGATTAGGGGTATGTGGGTGGTGGGTTGTAATGTTGGGGGGGGGGGGGATTGTATTTATTCTTTTACAGGCAAAAGAGCTGAAATTCTTGGGGCATGCCCCGCAAAGGGCCCTGTTCAGGGCTGGTAAGGTAAAAGAGCTTGTAACTTTTTTAATTTAGAATAGGGTAGGGAATTTTTTATTTTGGGGGGCTTTGTTATTTTATTAGGGGGCTTAGAGTAGGTGTAATTAGTTTAAAATTGTTGTAATATTTTTCTTATGTTTGTAAATATTTTTTAATTTTCTGTAACTTAGTTCTTTTTTATTTTTTGTACTTTAGCTAGTTTATTTAATTGTATTTATTTGTAGCAATTGTGTTTAATTTATTTATTGATAGTGTAGTGTTAGGTTAATTGTAGGTAATTGTAGGTAGTTTATTTAATTATTTTATTGATAGGGTAGTGTTAGGTTTAATTATAACTTAGGTTAGGATTTATTTTACAGGTAAATTTGTTATTATTTTAACTAGGTAACTATTAAATAGTTCTTAACTATTTAATAGCTATTGTACCTGGTTAAAATAATTACAAAGTTGCCTGTAAAATAAATATTAATCCTAAAATAGCTATAATATAATTATAATTTATATTGTAGCTATATTAGGGTTTATTTTACAGGTAAGTATTTAGCTTTAAATACGAATAAGTTATTTAATAAGAGTTAATTAATTTCGTTAGATAAAAATTATATTTAACTTAGGGGGGTGTTAGTGTTAGGGTTAGACTTAGCTTTAGGGGTTAATCCATTTATTAGAATAGCGGTGAGCTCCGATCGGAAGTTTAGGGGTTAATAATTGAAGGTAGGTGTCGGCGATGTTAGGGAGGGCAGATTAGGGGTTAATACTATTTATGATAGGGTTAGTGAGGCGGATTAGGGGTTAATAACTTTATTATAGTAGCGCTCAGGTCCGCTCGGCAGATTAGGGGTTAATAAGTGTAGGCAGGTGGAGGCGACGTTGTGGGGGGCAGATTAGGGGTTAATAAATATAACATAGGGGTCGGCGATGTTAGGGCAGCAGATTAGGGGTACATAGGGATAACGTAGGTGGCGGCGTTTTACGGAGCGGCAGATTAGGGGTTAAAAAAAATATGCAGGGGTCAGCGATAGCGGGGGCGGCAGATTAGGGGTTAATAAGTGTAAGATTAGGGGTGTTTAGACTCGGGGTACATGTTAGGGTGTTAGGTGCAGACGTAGGAAGTGTTTCCCCATAGGAATCAATGGGGCTGCGTTAGGAGCTGAACGCTGCTTTTTTGCAGGTGTTAGGTTTTTTTTCAGCTCAAACAGCCCCATTGTTTCCTATGGGAGAATCGTGCACGAGCACGTTTTTGAGGCCGGCCGCGTCCGTAAGCAACTCTGGTATCGAGAGTTGCTTTTGCGGTAAAAATGCTCTACGCTCCTTTTTTGGAGCCTAACGCAGCATTTGTTTTAACTCTCGATACCAGAGTTAAATTTATGGTGCGGCCAGAAAAAAGCCCGCGGAGCGTTAACAGCCCTTTTACCGCCGAACTCCAAATCTAGGCCTTGGCCTTTTATATTATAGGATGAGGGCAGTGTTGAACACTTCCCATAGGTTTTTAGATTTTACTATTCAGCTAATATATGGACATGTCCTCATTAATTATTGAATTAAGTAAATCAATTAGTTTACAAAGATACAGATTACCCAGAATATTTGACTTATTCTGCTTTAGTGATTAGGCTTTATAGAATAACGTATAAAATAAATTGACTGGGTAGACTGTTTGGGTTTAGTAAATATTATGGAATGTCCATGTCATAGATATAAACACAGGGCCTAATATACAGATTCGGTGTCTTAAGACGAACATGAGAACACTGTGTACTTTTACTCTTTAAATTACCCAGAGCAATATCTGAATAACAAACACTTTTATGTTTTTTTTTTCTTACCTTTGAAAGATGGCCTTTTGGTCAATTTTTTTAGAAAAATCAGTAGTTTTAGGTCCACGCTCAACACTTGCCTGTAAAACGTAAATTTATCTCACTTATTAATGATACTAAATCCTGCATTGTCATCTACAAACATTACACATAAAATTATTTTCAGCAATTTTATCATAGAACAAAACTGTCACTACTGTACACTAAGGGCTCCATGTACTTACAGGCGGGCAGACAGCTTCTCAACTTGCGAAGCTGTCCGCCCGCCTTTGCTAAACATGGGCAGCAGATCTGCTGATCCGCTGGCCCATATGTATCATTACACACTCATCGCAGTGTGTAATGCCCGCCCCTTCATTCACTCGACTGAAGGGGCTGTCAATCACTGAGAGCGAGCGAACGCTCAGTGATTTTCCCTCGCCACATCAGAGGTGGTGTAGGGTATAAGAAGAAGCAGTATAATAACCGCTGCTTCTTACATTGCGGGAAGCAGACTCGCATATGCGAACCTGTCCCGCAAGGGCTCCGTAAGCAGCTTTCGCTGCTTAGTACAAGGAGCTGTAATATTTTCTAAACTGACAATTGTACATGTGATGAAAAACCATTCAGTCTTGTATATCCTTTCTACACTTTATAATGAACAATGTATGAGCATAAAACATGAGATACTAACGTTTAGTACATTTTCACCATTTCATTTTTACATAAAATAAAACACACACTCTCTCTTAAACCATTCACACTTCACTTTCAATAATTTTCATATAGTCAAAATATTTTTCCTAACTACTTCAAGTGTATTTTCTGGATTCTAATCTGTAAGTAAAATGTAAAAAGAGAAGCCACTTCTGATAACAAAATGCATAATGCCACTGAATGGGACATACAAGCTGCAGAGGATACTGATTATAAAACTAAATAAATCATATTACACAAGAGTTAGTTTACCCCGTGTATACAAACCTGCAAGGCTTTTAAGGCTCTTATTTTTCTCACTTTTCTTCCGATCCTTGATTTTCTGAGAATCTTTTTCTTTTACAGTGATGTTATGAGCGCCGGCGAGATGATGTTTGGTAGAAACCTTCGCTGTTTCAAATTCTTTTTCTGCCTTAGCAAGGGGAGCAGGAACATTGCTAGACCCTGAGTTATGACTACTCAGGATTTTTTTCTTACTCTTTTTATCAGAAATGTGGGAGTCCATCCTGAAATTAAAAAGAAAATGGTAAACAAAAATGATGTTGATGGTGTATCAAAATAGCATTCTGTGTATTGCTTATAGAAAATGGGGTATCAAATGTTTCAATTACACTTTTTTAACATATGTAGAAAAACAAACTTGCATAATTTGGAAAATGTGATAATTTGAAAGATAACTACAACTCACGCAAATTGCTTGGGCACATTTAAAAAAGTGTTGATACATTTACATAAAAAATAAAACGAGGATAAATTCACTAAGGGTTCGAACACTTCACAGAGAGAAATGATTTTCTAATTTTTATATTTAATTATCCCCAAGCATATCAACAGCTATTCATTAATTACTGAATCAAGTAAATCAATTCTATTACAAAGATAGGGAGTGTACTGCCCTTTCTCACTGGCTAATTGTGTTAATATTATGTATATCTTTCAAATACTTTGAACACTTTTTGGTATCACTCAATTGCATTTACTAAGCTGGAAAAGAGTTAACAATTCATATGTCATGCTATGTAGTTTATTAATAACAAATTTGTTTTACCAATTAGGCTCCATAAGATAACATTTGTGTTATTCAATACTGCTCACACATTAAGAATGTGATTAGGCTTCAGTGATTAGTCTGCATATAATAATGTATGGATTCAAAAGAAAACAATGGACTGCCCTTATCGTATAAGGACCTAATATACATATTAAGTGCTCTAGGCTTAGATAACAAAAGAGCACCACATTTTTTCAGTTTTAAAAATTGCCCAGAATATTTTATTAATTCAGCTATACTCTAAGCTATAGCAGAGTTACCGGTTCATTTGTTAATATATAGTGAGATTTAGTGATTATACTGTAGAGAATAACATATTGCTTAAAGTAACTGGGCAGAAAATGTGGGCCATAAAAATAAACCCAGGGCCTAATAATCAGATCTGGTGTCACAAGACAAACACATGAACACTGTGTACTTAGCAATCTCTAAATAGCCATCATCAGAAATGTTTTGTTCTTACCGTTTCAAGGTGTCCTCCTTTTTGTCAGATTTCTTTGGACGATCAGTCGTTGTAGGTCCACGCTCAACCCTGGTCTATAAAACATTTCAAATTATCTCAGTTAATAATGATAACATTTTATCAGTGTCATCTAAACGCATTACACATAATATTACATTCACTATTTCTTCATCACTTGGTATTGAATACTGAACAGATACCATTTACTCTTGTGTATACTTTCTACACATTTTAAAGGGACATGAAACCCATTTTCTTTTTTATGACACAATGATTCCATGGATCATCCTAATTACTAATGGGATATTCACCTCCTGGTCAGCAGGAGGAGGCAAAGAGCACCACAGCAGAGCTGTTAAATAGCTCCTCCCTTCCCTCCCACCCCAGTCATTCTCTTTGCCTACGTTAGTGATAGGATGTGGTAAAGTCAGGTGTTAGAAAAGATTCTTCAATCAAGAGTTTATTATTTTTAAAGTAGTGCAAGATTGTGCTGCTTTGTCCTGGGGCGTAGCTGTAGTCCATATCAGTCTCTTCAGTAGGGCATTTGGTGGCTTTAGAGCAATGGGAACTTGCGGGACATAATTCTCACTGCGCCTCACATATTATTGCTGCCCTAACCTGAGGAATTTATTGTCAATAATTTATTTTTCTTCACAGGTCCATGTGGGGGATAGGACCCCTCAAAACTGGTGAACTGCCTTGGCTGTCAGGCAGACATATGAGGTAAGTGCTTGATTTTTTTCCTGGGACTTGAGGAAAAGGAGCACTTTACTTTATTTCTAAGTATACACATATGGGGCTTATTGTTGTAGGGCAAACATAGGCAACTTGGGGCACATTATACTCTCAGAATCTGAGAGAACAAGACAGCATGTAGAGGCACTGGGACTGGGAGACAAGCTTTATGGTGGTTTAGGTACTATGGCGCGTTTTCTTACTATTTTACGCCCGGGAAGGCTACTATTAGTTTAGCCATGCCCACGATGGGCAGGTCTTCCGGTTTTGGCGCGTTCACTATCTAAACTGCGTCTCTGTCTGGAAGGTCACTCCGGATGCACATCGGATAGTTCCTCTGCTTGGAAGCGCTTGTTTTTACATAAGGAAACAAGCGTTTCTGAGTTAGGAAGGTTGCTGCATCATTTGCTGCTCTAACAGATCGTTTGCTGGAAGAGAGAGACTCCAGTCTGGCAGTAAGGTAGGCACCTCAGCATAGCTGCTGAGGTGTAGGGGTGCAGTTTTTTAATGGTTTTTTTTTGCCTTAAAATATGCTTTAAACTCGTTTTTAGCACTCGCAGTAAAACAGTTTCTCTTTAAAATTTAAGTAACGTTTTTTACATTTAAACTTTTTTTTGAAGAAATTAAAGTTTTTATTGCATTTTTATTTCATTGTGATTCAGTATGGACATAGGAGCCTTGCAAAGTGTTACTTTCTCCATGTGTTTGGATGCAAATGTGGAACCATCAATCCCTTTCTGTCCCTCATGTATTGAGAGGGCTTTAAGTTACAGGGAAAATATTTTTCCTGAGCAAGATTTTTCTAGAGGGGATGCTTCCCAAGAGTCTTGTGATGTGATTCAGGGTATGCCACAGCTTTCTCCCCAAGCAACACAAATTTTAGCGCCCGCTCAAGCAGTGCCATGTACTTCTGCTATAGCACCCGCTGGAGTTACGTTGAAAGACATAGCTACTCTTATGTCTTCCACAATTTCTGATGCGTTATCTGCTTTCCCTATGCTGTAAGGCAAATGTAAGAGGAAAGCGGATGTGCCATCTAAGTCTAAACTTTTAGCGATCCCTTACAAGGGGAAGACCTTGTTTGGACCTGGCCTGAAGGAAATTATTTCAGATATAACGGGAGGTAAGGGTCATCTCCTCCCTGAGGATAAGAGAAACAAACAAAAAGGACGACAGAGTAATTTTCGTTCCTTTAGAAATTTCAAGGGAAATTCTCCCTCTCCCTCCTCTAAGCAGGAACAATCTAAACCTACATGGAGACCCAACCAATCTTGGAAGGGTAAACAATCCAAGAAGCCTGCTATTGAATCCAAAACAGCATGAAGGGCATGCCCACGATCCGGGACCGGATCTGGTAGGGGGCAGACTTTCCTTCTTTGTTCAGGCTTGGGTTCGGGACGTTCAGGATCCCTGGGCAATAGAAATAGTATCTCAGGGATACAAATTGGAGTTCAAAAGTTTTCCTCCCAGAGGCAGATTTCTGCTTTCAAGATTATCTGCAGACCAGACAAAAGGAGAGGCATTCTTACACTATGTAGAAGATCTCTCTGCCCTGGGGGTGATTGTTCCTGTTCCAGTCCAGGAACAGGGTCAGGGTTTTTATTCCAATCTGTTCGTGGTTCCCAAAAAAGAGGGAACCTTCAGACCAATTTTAGACCTAAAGAGTCTAAACATATTTATCAGGATTCCTTCCTTCAAGATGGAAACTATTCGTTCCATTCTTCCATTAATCCAGGAGGGTCAAATCATGACAACTGTGGATTTAAAGGATGCGTACCTACATGTCCCTATTCACAGGGATCATCACAAGTTCCTGAGGTTTGCCTTCCTCGACAAGCACCTCCAGTTCGTGGCTCTTCCTTTCGGCCTGGCCATGGCTCCCAGAATCTTCACAAATGTTCGGGGGTCTCTACTGGCGGTCCTTCGGGCATGGGGCATTGGGGTGGCGCCTTACCTGGACGACATTCTAGTCCAGGCAACATCTTTTCAACAAGCAAGATCCCATACCCACATAGTGTTATCTTTCCTGAGATCTCACTGGTGGAAGGTGAATTTTGGAAAGAGTTCCTTAGTTCCAGACACAAGGGTAACCTTCTTGGGAACCATAATAGACTCCCTGCCCATGAAGATTTTTCTGACAGAAGTCAGGAAAACATAATTTATGTAAGAACTTACCTGATAAATTCATTTCTTTCATATTAGCAAGAGTCCATGAGCTAGTGACGTATGGGATATACATTCCTACCAGGAGGGGCAAAGTTTCCCAAACCTTAAAATGCCTATAAATACACCCCTCACCACACCCACAATTCAGTTTAACGAATAGCCAAGAAGTGGGGTGATAAGAAAAAAGTGCGAAAGCATATAAAATAAGGAATTGGAATAATTGTGCTTTATACAAAAAAATCATAACCACCACAAAAAAGGGCGGGCCTCATGGACTCTTGCTAATATGAAAGAAATGAATTTATCAGGTAAGTTCTTACATAAATTATGTTTTCTTTCATGTAATTAGCAAGAGTCCATGAGCTAGTGACGTATGGGATAATGACTACCCAAGATGTGGATCTTTCCACACAAGAGTCACTAGAGAGGGAGGGATAAAATAAAGACAGCCAATTCCTGCTGAAAATAATCCACACCCAAAATAAAGTTTAATGAAAAACATAAGCAGAAGATTCAAACTGAAACCGCTGCCTGAAGTACTTTTCTACCAAAAACTGCTTCAGAAGAAGAAAATACAACAAAATGGTAGAATTTGGTAAAAGTATGCAAAGAGGACCAAGTTGCCGCTTTGCAAATCTGATCAACTGAAGCTTCATTCCTAAACGCCCAGGAAGTAGAAACTGACCTAGTAGAATGAGCTGTAATCCTATGAGGCGGAGTCTTACCCGACTCAACAAAGGCAAGATGAAATAAAGATTTCAACCAAGATGCCAAAGAAATGGCAGAAGTTTTCTGGCCTTTCTAAAACCGGAAAAGATAACAAATAAACTAGAAGTCTTTCGGAAAGACTTAGTAGCTTCAACATAATATTTCAAAGCTCTAATAACATCCAAAGAATGCAACGATTTCTCCTTAGAATTCTTAGGATTAGGACATAATGAAGGAACCACAATGTCTCTACTAATGTTGTTGGAATTCACAACTTAGGTAAAAATTCAAAAGAAGTTCGCAACACCGCCTTATCCTGATGAAAAATCAGAAAAGGAGACTCACAAGAAAGAGCAGATAATTCAGAAACTCTTCTGGCAGAAGAGATGGCCAAAAGGAACAAAACTTTCCAAGAAAGTAATTAAATATCCAATGAATGCATAGGTTCAAATGGAGGAGCTTGAAGAGCCCCCAGAACCAAATTCAAACTCCAAGGAGGAGAAATTGACTTAATGACAGGCTTTATACGAACCAAAGCTTGTACAAAACAATGAATATCAGGAAGAATTGCAATCTTTCTGTGAAAAAGAACAGAAAGAGCAGAGATTTGACCTTTCAAGGAACTTGCGGACAAACCCTTATCTAAACCATCCTGAAGAAACTGTAATATTCTCGGTATTCTAAAAGAATGCCAAGAAAAATGATGAGGAAGACACCAAGAAATATAAGTCTTCCAGACTCTATAATATATCTCTCTGGATACAGATTTACGAGCCTGTAACATAGTATTAATCACAGAGTCAGAGAAACCTCTTTGACCAAGAATCAAGCGTTCAATCTCCATACCTTTAAATTTAAGGATTTCAGATCCTGATGGAAAAAAAGGACCTTGAGACAAAAGGTCTGGTCTTAACGGAAGAGTCCACGGTTGGCAAGAGGCCATCCGGACAAGATCCGCATACCAAAACCTGTGAGGCCATGCCGGAGCTACCAGCAGAACAAACGAGCATTCCTTCAGAATCTTGGAGATTACTCTTGGAAGAAGAACTAGAGGCGGAAAGATATAGGCAGGATGATACTTCCAAGGAAGTGATAATGCATCCACTGCCTCTGCCTGAGGATCCCGGGATCTGGACAGATACCTGGGAAGTTTCTTGTTTAGATGAGAAGCCATCAGATCTATTTCTGGAAGTTCCCACATTTGAACAATCTGAAGAAATACCTCTGGGTGAAGAGACCATTCGCCCGGATGTAACGTTTGGCAACTGAGATAATCCGCTTTCCAATTGTCCATACCTGGGATATGAACCGCAGAGATTAGACAGGAGCTGGATTCCGCCCAAACCAAAATTCGAGATACTTCTTTCATAGCCAGAGGACTTAAGTCCCTCCTTGATGATTGATGTATGCCACAGTTGTGACATTGTCTATCTGAAAACAAATGAACAACTCTCTCTTCAGAAGAGGCCAAGACTGAAGAGCTCTGAAAATTGCACGGAGTTCCAAAATATTGATCGGAAATCTCACCTCCTGAGATTCCCAAACCCCTTGTGCCGTCAGATACCCCCACACAGCTCCCCAACCTGTAAGACTTGCATCTGTTGAGATTATAGTCCAGGTCGGAAGAACAAAGAAGCCCCCTGAACTAAACGATGGTGATCTGTCCACCATGTCAGAGAGTGTCGTAAAATCGGTTTAAAGATATGAATTGAGATATCTTTGAGTAATCCCTGCACCATTGGTTCAGCATACAGAGCTGAAGAGGTCGCATGTGAAAACGAGCAAAGGAGATCGCATCTGATGCGGCAGTCCTAAGACCCAACATTTCCATGCATAAGGCTACCAAAGGGAATGATTGTGACTGAAGGTTTTGACAAGCTGATATCAATGTTAAACTTCTCTTGTCTGACAAGGACAGAGTCATAGACACTGAATTTATCTAGAAACCTAAAAAGGTTACCCTTGTCTGAGGAATCAATGAACTGATTGGTAAATTGATCCTCCAACCATGAACTTGAAGAAACAACACAAGTCGATTCGTATGAGATTCTTCGAAAATGAGAAGACTGAGCAAGTACCAAGATATCGTCCAAATAAGGAAATACCAAAACCCTATTCTCTGATTACAGAAAGAAGGGCACCGAGAACCTTTGAAAAAAATTCTTGGAACTGAGGCTAGGCCAAACGGTAGAGCCACAAAACTGGTAATGCTTGTCTAAAAAGAGAATCTCAGACACTAAAAGTGATCTGGATGAATCGGAATATGCAGATACACATCCTGTAAATCTATTGTAGACATATAATGCCCTTGCTAAACAAAAGGCAGGATAGTCCTACAGTAACCATCTTGAATGTTGGTATCCTAACATAACGATTCAATAATGATAGATCCGGAACTGGTCTGAAGGAATTGACCTTCTTTGGTACAATGAAGAGATAAAATAAAACCCCAGCCCCTGTTCCAGAACTGGAACTGGCATAAATACTCCAGCCAACTCTAGATCTGAAACACATTTCAGAAATGCTGAGCCTTTGCTGTGTTAACTGGGACACGGGAAAGAAAAGAATCTCTTAGCAGGAGGCCTTAACTGAAGCCAATTCTGTACCTTTCTGAAACAATGTTTCTGAAACCAGAGATTAAGAACGGAATTGATACAAATTTCTTTGAAGAAAACGTAATCTGCCCCATACCAGCTGAGCTGGAATAAGGGCCGCACCTTCATAGGTACTTAGGAGCTGGCTATAGGTTTCTATAAGGCTTGGATATATTCCAAACTGGAAATAGTTTCCAAACTGATACCGCTCCTGAGGATGAAGGATCAGGCTTTTGTTCCTTGTTGTGAGGAAAGGAACGAAAATTATTATTTACCCTGGAAAGAAAGGGAAAGCAAAGTTGACTTAGAAGACATGTCAGCATTCCAAGTTTAATCCATAAAGCTTTTCTAGCTAAAATAGCTAGAGACATATACCTGACATCAACTCTAATGATATCAAAAGATGGTATCACCAATAAAATTATTAGCATGTTATAGAATAATAATAATGCTATAAAATTATGATCTGTTACTTGTTGCGCTAAAGCTTCTAACCAAAAAGTTGAAGCTGCAGCAACATCCGCTAAAAATATAGCAGGTCTAAGAAGATTACCTGAACATAAGGAAGCTTTCTTAGAAAGGATTCAATTTTCCTATCTAAAGGATCCTTAAATTAAGTACTATCTGCCGTAGGAATAGTAGTACATTAGCAGGAGTAGAGACAGCCCCATAACCTTAGGGATTTTTGTCCCAAAAAACTCTAATCTGTCAGATGGCACAGGATATAATTTGCTTAAACGTCTAGAAGGAGTAAATAAATTACCCAAATTATTCCATTCCCTGGAAATTACTTCAGAAATAGCATCAGGGAGATAAAACACTTCTGGAATAACTACAGGAGATTTAAAAACCTTATTTAAACGTTTACATTTAGTATCAAGAGGACCAGAATCCTCTATTTCTAATGCAAATAACACTTCTTTAAGTAAAGAACGAATAAATTCCATCTTGAACAAATACAAAGATTTATCAGCATCAACCTCTGAGACAGAAACCTCTGAACCAGAAGAACCATTATCAGTATCAGAATGATGATGTTCATTTAAAAATTCATCTGAAAAAAAGAGAAGTTTTAAAAGACTTTTATGTATACTAGAAGGAGAAATAACAGACATAGCCTTCTTAATGGATTTAAAAAATAAAATCTCTTATGTTATCAGGAACACTCTGAAAATTAGATGTTGACGGAACAGCAACAGGTAATGTAACAGTACTAAAGGAAATTTTATCTGCATTAATAAGTTTGACATGACATGCAATACAAATAACAGCTGGAGAAACACCAAAAGTACCAAAAGTTTATAGCAGATACACTTAGCTTGGTAGCTCCAGCACTGTGCAGTGATTTTCCTGTAGTATCTTCTGACTCAGTTGCAACGTGGAACATCTTGCAATATGTAAAAGAAAAAAAAAAAAACAACATATAAAGCAAAATTGATCAAATTCCTTAAATGACAGTTTCAGGAATGGGAAAAAAATGCCAGTGAACAAGCTTCTAGCAACCAGAAGCAATAAATAATGAGACTTAAATAATGTGGAGACAAAAATGACGCCCATATTTTTTAGCGCCAAAAAAGACGCCCACATTATTTGGTGCCTAAATGCTTTTGGCGCCAAAAATGACGCCACATCCGGAACGCCGACATCTTTGACGCAAAAAAAACGTCAAAAAATGACGCAACTTCCGGCGACACGTATGACGCCGGAAACAGAAAAAAAATTTTGCGCCAAAAAAGTCCGCGCCAAGAATGACGCAATAAAATGAAGCATTTTCTGCCCCCACGAGCCTAACAGCCCACAGGGAAAAAGTCAAATTTTTTAAGGTAAGAAAAAATGATTGAAACAAATGCATTTATCCCAAATATGAAACTGACTGTCTGAAAAATAAGGAATGTTGAACATTCTGAGTCAAGGCAAATAAATGTTTGAATACATATATTTAGAACTTTATAAATAAAGTGCCCAACCATAGCTTAGAGTGTCACAGAAAATAAGATTTACTTACCCCAGGACACTCATCTACATGTTTGTAGAAAGCCAAACCAGTACTGAAACGAGAATCAGCAGAGGTAATGGTATATATAAGAGTATATCGTCGATCTGAAAAGGGAGGTAAGAGATGAATCTCTACGACCGATAACAGAGAACCTATGAAATAGACCCCGTAGAAGGAGATCACTGCATTCAAATAGGCAATACTCTCCTCACATCCCTCTGACATTCACTGCACGCTGAGAGGAAAACCGGGCTCCAACTTGCTGCGGAGCGCATATCAACGTAGAATCTAGCACAAACTTACTTCACCACCTCCATCGGAGGCAAAGTTTGTAAAAACTGAATTGTGGGTGTGGTGAGGGGTGTATTTATAGGCATTTTAAGGTTTGGGAAACTTTGCCCCTCCTGGTAGGAATGTATATCCCATACGTCACTAGCTCATGGACTCTTGCTAATTACATGAAAGAAATCAAAGTTTATTGATACTTGTCTAGTTCTTCAGTCCACTCCACGGCTGTCAGTGGCTCAGTGTATGGAGTTAATTGGCTGATGGTTGAGGCAATGGACATCATCCTGTTTGCTCGTTTCCATCTCAGACCTCTGCAGTTGAACATGCTCAGGCAATGGAACGGGAATTATGCAGACTTGTCCCCTCGAATAACTGGAACAGGAGACAAGGGATTCTTTTCAATGGTGGTTGTCTCTGGATCATCTCTCCTAGGGAACCTGCTTTCGCAGACCATCTTGGGTGATTGTGACAACAGACGCCAGCCTTCTAGGGTGGGGAGCTGTCTAGGGCTCCCTAAACGCTCAGGGAGTTTGGACTCAGTCAGAGTCTGTTCTTCCTATAAACATCCTGGAACTGAGAGCGGTCATCAATGCTCTTCTGGCCTGGCATCAGTTAGCCTCGGCCCAGTTTATCAGGTTCCAGTTGGACAACATAACTTCAGTGGCTTACATCAATCATCAGGGAGGAACGAGGCGTTCCTTAGCGATGACAGAGGTAACCAGGATAATTCAGTGGGCGGAGACCCATTCTTGCTACCTGTCGGCAATCCAGATCCCAGGGGTGGACAACTAGGAGGCGGACTTTCTGAGCAAGCAGACCTTTCATCCGGAGGAGTGGGAACTCCATCCGGAAGTATTCTCCGGCCTGATTCTCAAATGGGGTCAGCCGGAGTTAGATCTCATGGCATCTTGACAAAATGCCAAGCTCCCGAGATACGGGTTGAGGTCCAGGGACCCCCAGGCGGAACTGATAGAAGCTCTGGCGGTCCCTTGGACATTCAGTCTAGCATACCTATTTCCTCCATTTGCGCTTCTTCGTCAGGTAATTGCTCGAATCAAACAGGAGAGGGCCTTGGTGATCCTCATAGCTCCGGTCTGGCCTCGCAGGATTTGGTATGTGGATCTGGTGGAAATGGCATCTCTGCCACCTTGGAGACTCCCATTGAGGAAGGACCTTCTGATTCAGGGGCCCTTGCTTCACCCAAATCTAGTTTCTCTGAAGCTGACTGCTTGGAGATTGAATGCTTAATTTTATCTAAGGGGGGGTTTTCTGATTCGGTCATAGAGACCATGGTTCAGGCTCGTAAGCTTGTGACTAGAAGGATTTACCATAAGATTTGGAGTAAATATCTCTATTGGTATGAATCCAAGAGCTACTCATGGAGTAAGTTAGTTCTCAAAGTTCTTCAAGGGACTCCGTTTGAGCCTATGCATTCCTTGGATATCAAGTTGTTATCTTGGAAAGTTTTATTTCTTGTTGCTATTTCTTCTGCTCGCAGAGTGTCAGAGCTCTCGGCATTGCAGTATGAGTCTCCTTATCTTATTTTCCATTCAGATAAGGTAGTTTTACGTACTAAATTGGGATTTCTTCCTAAGGTTGTTTCTGATAGGAACATTAATCAGAAGATTGTTGTACCTTCTTTGTGCCCTAATCCTTCTTCTCAGAAGGAGACGCCTCTACATAATTTGGACATAGTCCGTGCTTTGAAGTTTTACTTACAAGCGACTAGACTTTCATCAGTCTTCTCTGTTTGTAGTTTTTTCTGGAAAACGTAGGGGTCAGAAAGCTACGGCTATATTCTTTTTGGTTGAGGAGTATCATACGTTTTGCATATGAGACTGCTGGACAGCAGCCTTCCGAGAGGGTCATGGGTCATTCCACAAGGGCTGTTGCTTCTGCATGGGCATTCAAAAATGAAGCTTCTGTGGAACAGATTTGCAAAGCTGCAACTTGGTCTTCTCTTCACATTGTTTCAAAGTTTTACAGTTTTGACACTTTTGCCTTGGCTAAGGCTGCTTTTGGGAGAAAGGTTCTTCAAGCAGTGGTGCCTTCCGTTTAGGTTCCCTGTCTTGTCCCTCCCTATCATCTGTGTACTCTAGCTTGGGTATGGAATTCCATTAGTAATTAAGATGATCCGTGGACTCATCATGTCATAAAAAAGAAAAGAAAATTTATGCTTACCTGATAAATGTATTTCTTTTTTTGACACAATGAGTCCACGGCCCGCCCACCCACAGGTTGTGGGTTATTTTAAACTTCAGACACCTCTGCACCTTGGCTTTTCCTTTCTCTTCCTAACTTCGGTCGAATGACTGGAGTGGGAGGGAAGGGAGGAGCTATTTAACAGCTCTGCTGTGGTAATCTTTGCCTCCTCCTGCTGACCAGGAGGTGAATATCCCATTAGTAATTAAGATGATCCGTGGACTCATTGTGTCAAAAAAGAAATAAATTTATCAGGTAAGCATAAATTTTCTTTTTTTCATGATTCAGAGAGAGCATATAATTATATGCAAATTTTCAATTTACTTCCATTATCTAATTTGTCTAATCCTCTTGATATTCTTTGTTGAAATACATACCTAATTAGGCTCAGGAGCTGCTAATTGGTGACTGCACTTAGATGCCTCTTGTCATTGGCTCATTCATGTGCATTGCTCTTCTTTTTCAACAAAGCATACCAAGAGAATGAAGCAAATTAGATAATAGAAATACATTGGCATGTTGATTAAAATTGTATCCTCTATTTGTAACATGAAAGAAAAATGTTGGGTTTCATGTCTCCTTAATGCACAAATAATATATGAGAACAACATGTGGGATACTAAAGTCTAGCAAATATCCATGCCCTAATTCTGTAACATTACACATCAGGTTTTTCCTTAGCATAGAATGGAATAAACCGACTCTCCTAAACCAACCGCAGACTTTTATAATTATAATCATTTGTCTCTAACTACTTCAGGTTTGTCCCCTTTGTATCGCTTCTGGATTACAATCTTTATATAAAGTGCTTAGCAAGAATCTACTTGAGTTAATATTCATGCAGAACTCATAATCCCACTGACTGGCACATGAAGGTTATAGAGAATATTACACAAGAGTTGGTATAAATTGTGCATATGGACCTGCAGGGCTTCAAGGCTGTTATCAGTCTCAGTGGTCCTCAGATTGTTGTGACAATCATTTCCCATCATGATGTTATGAGTGTTAGTGAGATTCTGTTTGGAAGAAACCTTGGGTTGTTCTATTTTTTTTATCTATTGTCTTATCAAGGGGAGCAGGAACATTAGTAGAAGAATAGTTGTCACTGCTTGGGATAGTCTTCTGCCTCTTTTCCTTAGCATTGTGGGAGTCAGTCCTAAAATGAAAAGAAATATCTGCTGTTTCATTATCTGCTTTATAGTTTTTAGATTATACGATAATACATATGTTTTAAAGGGACACTGAACCCAAATTTTTTTCTTTCATGATTCAGATAGAGCATGCAATTTTAAGCAACTTTCTAATTTACACCTATTATCAACTTTTCCTTGTTCTCTTAGTATCTTTAATTAAAAAAGCAGGAATGTAAACATATGAGCCGGCTCATCTTTGGTTCAGCACCTGGGTACTGCTTGCTGATTGGTGGCTAAATGCAGACACCAATCAGCAAGAGATATCCAGGGTTCTGAACCAATAATGGGCCGGCTCGTAAGCTTACATTCCTGCTTTTTCAAATAAAGATATTAAGAGAACAAAGAAAAATTGATAATAGGAGTAAATTAGAAAGTTGCTTAAAGGGACACTGAACCCACATTTTTTCTTTTGTGATTCAGATAGAGAATGCAATTTGAATCAACTTTCTAATTTACTCCTGTGTTGTTCTTGCTGATTGGTTGTTCTTGCTGATTGGTGGATAAATTCACCCACCAATAAATCACATGCTCTATCTGAATCATGAAAGAAACGATTTGGGCTCAGTATCCATTTAGGTACACGTTTGTTCTAATGTACGTGGCAAGACAAACTGACCCCATATGAAATACATTTAAGAACTTTAAAGGTAACTACAATGTAAATTGTTTGTTTAATGTCCCTTTATGTATGCACACTTTTTTTTCTTTCATTTAGAGCATCCAAATTTAAAAAAACTTTCTATTTTATTTCTATTATCTAATTTGCTTAGTTATCTTGTTATCCTTTTTTGAAAAGCATGCATAGGTAGGCTCATGAGTTGGGAGCTAGTTATTAATTTTTGGCTGCACATATATACCTCTTACTTTTGGCTCACCAATGTGTTCAGCTAGCTCCCAGTAGTGCATTGCTGCTTTTTCAAGAAAGGATACCAAGAGAATGAAGCAAAAATGTATAATAGAAGTAAATTGGAAATTGTTTAAAATGAATCTATCTGAATCATGGAAAAAAATTGGGTTTCATGTCCCTTTTAGAAAATGTGGTTACACTCAAATAAAAAAGTGGATAAATCAACTAAAGGATTAAAATGGCCTTTGAGAATATTCCCTGTCCAATTCCTATATTTAGCAATTAAGCTAATTCACTAATATAAGGACAACTACTCAAACAGTTTTTTTTATATTGCCAACCATGGATTGTATAATTTTCCATGCTGTTTGTGTTAAAGGTAAAGTCTAGTCAAAAATAAAATTTTGATTCATATGGGACACTTAATTTAAAAAAAAATTTCAAACCTTGGGTATCCGATTAGTTGAGTTCAAGTTAAGATTAAGCAGGAAACTCTCTTGCATCCTTAACTCAACTTTGCGGATGGCAATCCTAAAAAAAGAAAATATGTATATTTTTGTTTCAAACAGGTTTATTATAGTTTGCAAACTGTGATATTGTTTTAATGATCCATTTTTGAGAAATAAATGCCATGACAGTCTTGCATATTTTCTCTATAAACACAAATAAAATGTATATGTAATAAACAGCATAGGACCTACTTAACCCCTTAATGACCACAATGTACCCTGTATGTCACTGGTCGTTAAGGGTTTTTTCTGGACATAATAGCACAAGTCTAGCAAGAACACGCTATTAATGCCCTCCCTCCAGCAGGCTTTGTGGAATAGAGCTGTCTCAACGCTGGTGGCAAGACCGCGCTATAAAACAATCAAGTCCCAAAAAATGGCCAGTGACATACAGGGTACGTCGCTGGTCCTTAAGGTGTTAAATGGCTCATCCTTTTTGGAAGAAGGTTTAGTTTTCTCATCTTCTTTGCCTGCCTTATTAAGGGGGGCAGAAACATCAGATGGTTCAGGGCACACTGCCAACTCTTTTCCTCAGCTTTCAGGATATCATCCCTAAAGTACAAAAAAAAATGAGTATACTAGGTAAGTATGAGAAAATTCTCTACAATTCCTGTATTATATTAATAAGCGTTTTTAGCAAGATATTACAGCTGCTTGTGATTTAGTAAATCAATTCAATTATATAACAATAGATTTGTATGAGCTTTTCATGCTGAAGAGTTAGAAGAACATTTAGATTATCTAGGACACCATGGATATCCATGTACTAAGCAGTGTATGCTGTTTTAGAGCCTTTGCAGGGCAGGCTTGCTTAAAGTGAATGTAAACTTTAATGAATCAGTTGCCCAGTTTTTAAAAATACTATTAAAAACAGGGGCACTTTCATTGATAAAAGTTTAGATTATAGCGTATTTTTTTAAATACTTTGCTTCGACCAATCACGGTGTGGCCTCAGGAAATGTTTGCTCTGGGGTGCACGCCATGATTGGAGGAAGCCGGATTCGTCATTGCTGACATAAGTACAGAGGAGCTGCGGGCCGGGGATCGCTTTTCCGGCTTTGCTGCAGAAAAAGCTAAGTATTTTAAAAAAAAGCTGCAATGTAAACGTTCATGAATGAAAGTGCCCCTATTTTTAATAGTATATTAAAAACCGGGCACTGATTCATTAAAGTTTACATTCACTTTAAGAGAGCCTGTACCCCACAAGTAAAGAAGTAGTGGCCATAAAAGGTGGTGGAGATAAATAACCCAATTTGTTCAGGGTGACTGACAGTCTCTGCATTACAAGAGGTATTATTGTGCAATAGTTCATGTGTGCATTGGAGGTATAGCATTGGGTACAGTATTTGTCCATCCCTTTGTATAAGGGGCATTATTAGCTAAAAGTTTAAATACTTTTCAATAAGAATGAAGAATACTCATTTGAGTCAACCACATTGACTAAGATGAAACTCACCCAGAGGATGCTATATCATTCTATATACTTTATTAATTATTAAAGGGAAACTTTAGTCACTAAACATAGTTCAATACAGTGGTGGCTCCTCTATTCGTGCACAGCCGCACGTGAACCCCCAGCCCAAATGAAGAGAAAAAAAAATCTGAATAAAATATAATTTTTCCAATAGCCCTCCTATTGGAAAAATTATATTTATTTTCTAGCCCAAACAATTAAAAGCCAAAGCTTTTTTGTTTTATTTGAAATAAAAAAAAATTTTGTAACTTGTTTTTAATTTATTCAACCGCACGTGCGGTTATAGCCTGATGCCTGTCATATATATTGCTCATTAAGATTTGCCTGCAGCCTGCTCCCAGCCTCCAGCCCATCCCTATACTGTCTTAATCGCACAGTTCAGCCTGTGCGACATACAGTGCGAGTGAGCAGAGAGGTGGTGCTAACGGTCCGGATACGCGACATCATTACTTCAGTCACGTGATCAGGCCCTGCGCTTGCAATAAGGTAAGCTAGACAATCGTCTTAGTTTTTTTTTTTTTTACATTTTATTACATTTTATTAGTGGCCACTTGGCACCGTTCCCTCTAAGGTGAAAGTGAAAAAAAAATCAGTCACAGTCAGTGCAGGGCCCCAATTGTAATACATTTCTAATTAACATTTAATGATTAGTTAGTAAAGGCTGTGCAGTTTGTGGGTAGTTTTTCCTAATTTATTCTTCCCTGAAATCTGGTACACACTTTTCTGGTATTGAGGAATCATATCCACTCTGGCAGAGATTGTTTTGAAGCCAGCAAGGTAAACTGACTGCCTGATTACTGTGTAATTGAAAGGCAATTTAAGAGCCAGTTTAGGCACTATTAATAATAATAAATAATATCTGGGTTGCATGTCTAAATCACTCTATAAATGGACAAACTTCACGAGATGTGAAATGAGAGATGATATTAATATCTTTGCTGCCCAGACTAAAGTTGTAAAAAAGGCAGTGAACTTGCCTGTATTTTGACTTCCTGTTATAAGCTGTGTAATGCTACTATACAAAACTCTTATTTTTCCAATGCTCCTTAGCCAGGTGTAGAATATGTGCAGAACCCTCTTACCAGCAGCTAGATATCACTGGCTGTAATAGTACTCAAGAGTACACAATATACTGGGTACAGCCAGTGATGTCAGGTGTATACCATATACTGTGCACAGAAAGTAATGTCAGGTGTATACCATATACTGTGCACAGCCAATGATGTCAGGTGTATACCATATACTGTGCACAGCCAGTGATGTCAGGTGTATACCATATACTGTGCACAGCCAGTGATGTCAGGTGTATACCATATACTGTGCACAGCCAGTGATGTCAGGTGTATACCATATACTGTGCACAGCCAGTGATGTCAGGTGTATACCATATACTGTGCACAGCCAGTGATGTCAGGTGTATACCATATACTGTGCACAGCCAGTGATGTCAGGTGTATACCATATACTGTGCACAGCCAGTGATGTCAGGTGTATACCATATACTGTGCACAGCCAGTGATGTCAGGTGTATACCATATACTGTATACAGCCAGTGATGTCAGGTGTATACCATATACTGTGTACAGCCAGTGATGTCAGGTGTATACCATATACTGTGTACAGCCAGTGATGTCAGGTGTATACCATATACTGTGCACAGCCAGTGATGTCAGGTGTATACTATATTCTGTGCACAGCCAGTGATGTCAGGTGTATACCATATACTGTGCACAGCCAGTGATGTCAGGTGTATACCATATACTGTGCACAGCCAGTGATGTCAGATGTACACCATATACTGTGCACAGCCAGTGATGTCAGGTGTATACCATATACTGTGTACAGCCAGTGATGTCAGGTGTATACCATATACTGTGCACAGCCAGTGATGTCAGGTGTATACTATATTCTGTGCACAGCCAGTGATGTCAGGTGTATACCATATACTGTGCACAGCCAGTGATGTCAGGTGTATACCATATACTGTGCACAGCCAGTGATGTCAGGTGTACACCATATACTGTGCACAGCCAGTGATGTCCGGTGTACATCATATACTGTACACAGCCAGTGATGTCAGGTGTATACCATATACTGTGTACAGCCAGTGATGTCAGGTGTATACTATATACTGTGTACAGCCAGTGATGTCAGGTGTACACCATATACTGTGCACAGCCAGTGATGTCAGGTGTATACTATATACTATGTACAGCCAGTGACGTCTGGTGTATACCATATAATGTGCACAACCAGTGATATCAGGTATACACTATATACTGTGTACAGCCAGTGATGTCAGGTGTATCTTATATACTGTGTACAGCCAGTGATGTCAGGTGTATACCATATACTGTGCACAGCCAGTGATGTCCGGTGTATACCATATACTGTGTACAGCCAGTGATGTCAGGTGTATACCATATACTGTGCACAGCAAGTGATGTCAGGTGTATACCATATACTGTGCACAGCGAGTGATGTCAGGTGTACACCATATACTGTGCACAGCGAGTGATGTCAGGTGTATACCATATACTGTGCACAGCCAGTGATGTCAGGTGTACACCATATTCTGTGCACAGCCAGTGAGGTCAGGTGTATAGCATATTCTGTGCTATGCCAGTGATGTCAGGTGTACACCATATACTGTGCACAGCCAGTGATGTCAGGTGTATGCCATATACTGTGCACAGCCAGTGATGTCAGGTGTATAACAAAAAAGTGAGGGGGCGCCCTATTAGCGAAAACTAAAACTAAGTGATAACTGAAATACAATGAAGACAGAAGTCTTCTAGTGTGTCAAGAGTTATAGCAATAAATATAAATGTGTAGTGAATAAGTGAGTATAAAAATGATATTAGTTACTAATAGTTTGTGAATGATAACTAATCACATTTGACACTAATAACACTGGTGAGGTCAATAGTCAGCGTCTGTATGTATACATATATATATACATATATACACCCATATAAACGCACACAAAAGTACACAATATAGATATATCTCAAAAACAAATGTGCAATAAAAATAATAACGTTAAATAGTTGAGAAATATAACAATTAATTAAATAAATATTATAAGTGTGTAACCATGCCTTAGGTCAAGAGGCAATATAGTTGTATTAAAGTCTTTGGAGAGGAATATAGGCAGCTATCTGTGAAGATCCAGGCCAGGATCCAGGGACGGCAATCTATAAAAAGAAAAAACAGAAGCGCCACATGGCCCAATATTGTTTGGTCCAATTTTGTAGATCTTGAGATAAATAAACAGACTCACATTTAGAAGAGCACCTCAGTTAGTGCTATAGGGGCAGTCTGGGATCTATTCGGTCACCCAGAAGACCAACTTCCAGCACAGGAACTGATCTCTATGTGGACAGAAAAGAGACACAAGTGCCTATATGGCCTAGTATTGTTGGTACAAGTGAACAAACTCAGATAATGATGAGAGTGGTACTCACAATATGTCAAGCACCTCTATTGATGCTATAGGAGCATGAAGGGATCAAGCGGTCACCCAACAGACTTATGGCAAGGCATCCAGGAGAAATTTGATGGTTCACAGGATCCCAGGATGGTCAAAGTAATGGATATCCTCAGATAAAACAGGTGGAAAAAATTCCAAAAAAGAGAGCAGCAAGTGTTCAAATACTAAAATGGGCTTTATTAAAAAAGAGTACAATAACAGGCAACGCGTTTCTCAGCCAATGGCTGTTTCATCAGGCATCAGGCTCCTGATGAAATAGAGGTGCTTGACATATTGTGAGTACCACTCTTATCATTATCTGAGTTTGTTCACTTGTACCAACAATACTAGGCCATATAGGCACTTGTGTCTCTTTTCTGTCCACATAGAGATCAGTTCCTGTGCTGGAAGTTGGTCTTCTG
Source organism: Bombina bombina (assembly GCF_027579735.1). NCBI lineage: Eukaryota > Metazoa > Chordata > Amphibia > Anura > Bombinatoridae > Bombina > Bombina bombina. The sequence continues at coordinate 26,601 of NW_026512221.1, forward strand.
GGTGACCGAATAGATCCCAGACTGCCCCTCTAGCACTAACTGAGGTGCTCTTCTAAATGTGAGTCTGTTTATTTATCTCAAGATCTACAAAATTGGACCAAACAATATTGGGCCATGTGGCGCTTCTGTTTTTTCTTTTTATGTCAGGTGTATGCCATACACTGTGCACAGCCAGTGATGTCAGGTGTATGCCATATACTGTGCACAGCCAGTGATGCCCCAGTATTTTTTTTTTTGTGTGAAATAGTTAAATGTCTAGCCATATTCTGTACCACTTTAACATTGTCCACAATACTATACAAAGCTCTTGTTTTTCCTACGCTCCTTAGCCAGGTGTAGAATATGTGCAGAACCCTCTTCCCAGCAGCTAGACATCACTGGCTGTAATAGTACTCAAGAGTACACAATATACTGTGTACAGCCAGTGATGTCAGGTGTATACCATATACTGTGCACAGCCAGTGATGTCAGGTGTATACCATATACTGTGCACAGCCAGTGATGTCAGGTGTATACCATACACTGTGCACAGCCAGTGATGTCAGGTGTATACCATATACTGTGTACAGCCAGTGATGTCAGGTGTATACCATATACTGTGCACAGCCAGTGATGTCAGGTGTATACTATATACTGTGTACAGGCAGTGATGTCAGGTGATGTCAGGTTTATACCATATACTGTGTACAGCCAGTGATGTCAGGTGTACACCATATACTCAAATACCCCAAGCGAACAGTGGCACTACATGGGCTTTTCCTCTAATAATCTTATTGTCAGGAAATATATTATTTTGAGTATTCCAATTGTCTAGAGGAAATGGTGCTCTTGCATAAGTATAAATATAAGCACAGAGGAAGGATGGTATAAGAAATACCAAAATTCCCAAAGTATGCAATTTAAGCACTCTAGGCCCTAACTAAGGAACATAAATTCCTAACAGGATTTTAAAATATAAGCTTTATTAAGTTTAAAGCATAAAAAACCAAAGTTGTTTGGTTAATAAACACACAATTAAAATACGCTCCGATACCTGGATCAATGTGATGAGTTATATAATAGATCACAAATTATAATAATTCGGCCTCTATAGATTACCAATTACTGTGATCTAAATAGTAACCAATTATGGTTGCTCTATAATGCTAAATTCTAATATTACGTGTTGTTACAGAACTAGTATCCTGACTTCAATGCCAGTTGCATTACCTGCTAGGTACTCACTCGAATATACTCTGTTACAGAAGCATTAGTTATTTTGTTGTGAAGAGCTTATTTCCCAGCAGCAATGCCTGAACCAGCAAGCCAGCGCCTAAGAAGGGCTCCAAGAAAACCGTAACAAGTATCATTTCATAAAGAGTTAACTCTTTTTTTTTCAGCTTTTAGAAACTATTGCCTAAATACACATTTTTGCTGGCCTCAGCTCTAAGTTTAGGGATAACCAATCCCATTGTCTAATCACCTCTGGAGCCAGACTGCTAATTGATAAGATGAACTTGTAAACTTGTTATCTTAAGTACTGTAATCCTATTGTGGCCTGTCAAAGGACAGTGCTCTCTATCTAAATGTGTGATGGGGGATTTTGTGCTTCCCCCCCCTCTCCCCCTGGGAGTGCCCTGTGTGCATGTAACCTTAATAAAAAGCAGGCTGGGCATCCCAGTGCTGAGTTCTTGTTTGACCCTCAATCGCAGCGTTGACTCGTTTTTGTGGGCAGAAGGGTATCCTAGCTGTACTACAGCTCAGGGAGATTATTCTATATTTGCGAGACTCATATAGAATACTATGGAAAGCAGCTTCTCCCCTCTTTAGCAATAGGGATCCAGGCTACTAAGCGGTCCATCTCTCAGCGAGACTAAGGGTAACCGTAACATACTCCAAGAAGTATGATGATGTGTTCAGTTAAAGCTAAATCCACACATAGGTGTATATAAAGGAGTATTTTAGTGATATATATGTGACCTACTATCTTCCTGATATATATTATCAAGATTGTGTATAGAGTGGTAGTAAATAAAAAAGATTATATATAGAAAGGTAGTACCTGGATTAATTACCACTCACAATGTACACTTGTGGTATATAAGGATTATCAAAATCTCCTTTTAACAATAAGGATGGATCTAGACTCGTATATAGTTGGTATAATAACCATTATACTAAAGATAAAGTCTAACCACACAGTTCATAAGTGACTATGGCCTAGATTTAGAGTTCGGCGGTAAAAGGGCTGTTAACGCTCCGCGGGCTTTTTTCTGGCCGCACCATAAAATTAACTCTGGTATCGAGAGTTAAAACAAATGCTGCGTTAGGCTCCAAAAAAGGAGCGTAGGGCATTTTTACCGCAAATGCAACTCTCGATACCAGAGTTGCTTACGGACGCGGCCGGCATCAAAAACGTGCTCGTGCACGATTCCCCCATAGGAAACAATGGGGCTGTTTGAGCTGAAAAAAAACCTAACACCTGCAAAAAAGCAGCGTTCAGCTCCTAACGCAGCCCCATTGTTTCCTATGGGAAAACACTTCCTACGTCTGCACCTAACACTCTAACATGTACCCCGAGTCTAAACACCCCTAGCCTTACACTTATTAACCCCTAATCTGCCGCCCCCGCTATCGCTGACCCCTGCATTACACTTTTAACCCCTAATCTGCCGCTCCGTAAAACGCCGCAACCTACGTTATCCCTATGTACCCCTAATCTGCTGCCCTAACATCGCCGACCCCTATGTTATATTTATTAACCCCTAATCTGCCCCCCACAACGTCGCCGACACCTACCTACACTTATTAACCCCTAATCTGCCGAGCGGACCTGAGCGCTACTATAATAAAGTTATTAACCCCTAATCCGCCTCACTAACCCTATCATAAATAGTATTAACCCCTAATCTGCCCTCCCTAACATCGCCGACACCTAACTTCAATTATTAACCCCTAATCTTCCGATCGGAGCTCACCGCTATTCTAATAAATGTATTAACCCCTAAAGCTAAGTCTAACCCTAACACTAACACCCCCCTAACTTAAATATAATTTACATCTAACGAAATAAATTAACTCTTATTAAATAAATTAATCCTATTTAAAGCTAAATACTTACCTGTAAAATAAACCCTAATATAGCTACAATATAAATTATAATTATATTATAGCTATTTTAGGATTAATATTTATTTTACAGGCAACTTGGTATTTATTTTAACTAGGTACAATAGCTATTAAATAGTTAAGAACTATTTAATAGTTACCTAGTTAAAATAATAACAAATTTACCTGTAAAATAAATCCTAACCTAAGATATAATTAAACCTAACACTACCCTATCAATAAAATAATTAAATAAACTACCTACAATTACCTACAATTAACCTAACACTACACTATCAATAAATTAATTAAACACAATTGCTACAAATAAATACAATTAAATAAACTAGCTAAAGTACAAAAAATAAAAAAGAACTAAGTTACAGAAAATAAAAAAATATTTACAAACATAAGAAAAATATTACAACAATGTTAAACTAATTACACCTACTCTAAGCCCCCTAATAAAATAACAAAGCCCCCCAAAATAAAAAAATTCCCTACCCTATTCTAAATTAAAAAAGTTACAAGCTCTTTTACCTTACCAGCCCTGAACAGGGCCCTTTGCGGGGCATGCCCCAAGAAGTTCAGCTCTTTTGCCTGTAAAAAAAAACATACAATACCCCCCCCCCCAACATTACAACCCACCACCCACATACCCCTAATCTAACCCAAACCCCCCTTAAATAAACCTAACACTAAGCCCCTGAAGATCTTCCTACCTTGTCTTCACCATCCAGGTATCACCGATCGGTCCTGGCTCCGATATCTTCATCCAACCCAAGCGGGGGCTAGACATCCACTGAAGAAGTCCAGAAGAGGGTCCAAAGTCTTCCTCCTATCCGGCAAGAAGAGGACATCCGGACCGGCAAACATCTTCTCCAAGCGGCATCTTCGATCTTCTTCCATCCGGAGCGAAGCGGCAGGATCCTGAAGACCCCCAGCGCGGAACATCCATCCGGACCGACGACTGAACGACGAATGACGGTTCCTTTAAATGACGTCATCCAAGATGGCGTCCCTCGAATTCCGATTGGCTGATAGGATTCTATCAGCCAATCGGAATTAAGGTAGGAATTTTCTGATTGGCTGATGGAATCAGCCAATCAGAATCAAGTTCAATCCGATTGGCTGATCCAATCAGCCAATCAGATTGAGCTCGCATTCTATTGGCTGATCGGAACAGCCAACAGAATGCGAGCTCAATCTGATTGGCTGATTGGATCAGCCAATAGGATTGAACTTGATTCTGATTGGCTGATTCCATCAGCCAATCAGAATTTTCCTACCTTAATTCCGATTGGCTGATAGGATTCTATCAGCCAATCGGAATTCAAGGGACGCCATCTTGGATGACGTCCCTTAAAGGAACCGTCATTCGTCGGGAGACAACGGAAGAAGAGGATGGATCCGCGTCGCCTGCTTCAAGATGGACCCGCTCCGCACCGGATGCAAGAAGATCGAAGATGCCGCTTGGAGAAGATGTTTGCCGGTCCGGATGTCCTCTTCTTGCCGGATAGGAGGAAGACTTTGGACCCTCTTCTGGACTTCTTCAGTGGATGTCTAGCCCCCGCTTGGGTTGGATGAAGATATCGGAGCCAGGACCGATCGGTGATACCTGGATGGTGAAGACAAGGTAGGAAGATCTTCAGGGGCTTAGTGTTAGGTTTATTTAAGGGGGGTTTGGGTTAGATTAGGGGTATGTGGGTGGTGGGTTGTAATGTTGGGGGGGGGTATTGTATGTTTTTTTTTACAGGCAAAAGAGCTGAACTTCTTGGGGCATGCCCCGCAAAGGGCCCTGTTCAGGGCTGGTAAGGTAAAAGAGCTTGTAACTTTTTTAATTTAGAATAGGGTAGGGAATTTTTTATTTTGGGGGGCTTTGTTATTTTATTAGGGGGCTTAGAGTAGGTGTAATTAGTTTAACATTGTTGTAATATTTTTCTTATGTTTGTAAATATTTTTTTATTTTCTGTAACTTAGTTCTTTTTTATTTTTTGTACTTTAGCTAGTTTATTTAATTGTATTTATTTGTAGCAATTGTGTTTATTTAATTTATTGATAGTGTAGTGTTAGGTTAATTGTAGGTAATTGTAGGTAGTTTATTTAATTATTTTATTGATAGGGTAGTGTTAGGTTTAATTATATCTTAGGTTAGGATTTATTTTACAGGTAAATTTGTTATTATTTTAACTAGGTAACTATTAAATAGTTCTTAACTATTTAATAGCTATTGTACCTAGTTAAAATAAATACCAAGTTGCCTGTAAAATAAATATTAATCCTAAAATAGCTATAATATAATTATAATTTATATTGTAGCTATATTAGGGTTTATTTTACAGGTAAGTATTTAGCTTTAAATAGGAATCATTTATTTAATAAGAGTTAATTTATTTCGTTAGATGTAAATTATATTTAAGTTAGGGGGGTGTTAGTGTTAGGGTTAGACTTAGCTTTAGGGGTTAATACATTTATTAGAATAGCGGTGAGCTCCGATCGGAAGATTAGGGGTTAATAATTGAAGTTAGGTGTCGGCGATGTTAGGGAGGGCAGATTAGGGGTTAATACTATTTATGATAGGGTTAGTGAGGCAGATTAGGGGCTAATAACTTTATTATAGTAGCGCTCAGGTCCGCTCGGCAGATTAGGGGTTAATAAGTGTAGGTAGGTGTCGGCGACGTTGAGGGGGGCAGATTAGGGGTTAATAAATATAATATAGGGGTCGGCAGTGTTAGGGGCAGCAGATTAGGGGTACATAGGGATAACTTAGGTGGCGGCGCTTTGCGGTCGGAAGATTAGGGGTTAATTATTTTAAGTAGCTGGCGGCGATGTTGTGGGGGGCAGGTTAGGGGTTAATAAATATAATACAGGGGTCGGCGGTGTTAGGGGCAGCAGATTAGGGGTACATAAGTATAACGTAGGTGGCGGTCGGCAGATTAGGGGTTAAAATTTTTAATCGAGTGGCGGCGATGTGGGGGGAGCTCGGTTTAGGGGTACATAGGTAGTTTATGGGTGTTAGTGTACTTTAGGGTACAGTAGTTAAGAGCTTTATAAACCGGCGTTAGCCAGAAAGCTCTTAACTCCTGCTATTTTCAGGCGGCTGGAATTTTGTCGTTAGAGCTCTAACGCTCACTGCAGAAACGACTCTAAATACCGGCGTTAGAAAGATCCCATTGAAAAGATAGGCTACGCAAATGGCGGAGGGGGATCTGCGGTATGGAAAAGTCGCGGCTGCAAAGTGAGCGTTAGACCCTTTAATCACTGACTCCAAATACCAGCGGGCGGCCAAAACCAGCGTTAGGAGCCTCTAACGCTGGTTTTGACGGCTACCGCCGAACTCTAAATCTAGGCCTATGTTAGTAAACGTGTTTATATGATGTAGTATCCCTTCCAATTAAGGGTTAATGAAATCAGACACGTTTTGTTGGTAAAGTTTTAATAATCATAAATTCAACATGAGTGAAGGTTAGTTCTCACCTTAAGATTAATATCAAACACTATGTAAAGTCATTTAAATTCTGCTGACATCATCTTAAAATATATTTGAGACCCTTATGAACCAGACACCTAATAACACTTTATCATAAATATTACGGCTGTCTTCTATCGGTCTGACTTAGACTGCATATGATTGTATGTCTTCGTATTTCATATATCTGCAGCCTGTGCTTGAAGTAGCCGATTATAATAAATAATATTCAAGGGTAGAGTGTTCCTAATCTTAGACTCTAGTACCAACAGAATAGCACAATAAATGAAATAAAACACAGAGTAGGTATTAGTGTGCTTTCTGCAAATAACTTGTATGTAATGAAAAGTTAGTACTGATATGCTTTTTGTGAATAGCTCATGTTCTCTAAATGACTACCACTGTCACGTCACTAGTAATGTGTAATACGCTCAGATAGGGAATCTAGTAATGTCTGTATAATCACTATGAGCATATTAACTGCCTTAAAGGGACATTAAACACTAAATACATGCTAGATAGAATGATGCATTCACAGAAAAGATTAGTCCATGACTAACATGTAGATGTATTTTTTAAAGTTTCATTAGTTGTTTAAAAAGTGACAAAATAAGTGTAAAGTTTTAGTGTCTATAAAACACTGGGAGCTGCCATGTTGTAACTTGTGTTACCTTCTCTGCTGTGGCCAATTAGGGACTGTTATAAATAGGTCACTAGAGTGTGCAGCCAATGGTTGTGCTGGATTTAACAGTGTTCTGCACTTCCATTTCTAACAGGAACTGAAAAGCTCACAATTTCAGAATGGAATTACAGACAAAGAGGACAAAATAAATATTGAAAGTATATTGCAGAGTTGTTTTATATATACAATTTATCATTTTATATTACAATCTCAAAGTGTTTAATGTCCCTTTAATATGAAATATCTTGGCTGTTATTGTAGGTTTAACATCCGGACAGTAGATTTTACCATAGCATAATTGTTGCTAATAGTATAATGTGGCCACCGCTGCGGTAATGAAGTGGTCAGAATAACACACTCTAACCATATGTTCTATTTATACCACGATCATTCAGATGATTTTAGCAGTTAGATTAAATCTGGTACAATCCAGGCTATGTAAATAATTGAATGTAAATATAAATAATTAGCAGCAAAATTATTTTATTATATATCAATATCTTAGCTGCTATTCATAGTCTGTTGTTTGAATAATTTATATCTGTATAGCTTAATCCACTGCTGGTACAAGTGCGGCTTGTGCTGTAATGAATGAGTGGTCAGGAAAGTAATCACTCCCCTTCGGTTAGGTTAGGTCCGAAGTCATACAATTTATATTAACAACTATACTAAGTCTGGCACAACCCAGACTGTGCACAAAGTTACTTATGGTGAATTGTGAATGTGTTAACTGATGTAATCGTCATCAGAGTAATTAGCATACACACACCAGTAACATTGCTAGTACTACGGTGCAGCCTGCACTGTAATAGTAAACAGAATAGGACAACGGACACTCCACTGAAGTTAGGTTTAGGTCACAATCATTCCGATATTTCGTCTACAATTAACTACTAGTAATGGTAGGTCTGGCAAAACCCAGACTAAACACATATTAAGTTATATATTTTTAGCTAGAGCAACACATCGTTTCAGGGTCCCGGGCAAATATAATTACATAAAGATAGAGTGTGAACGAGTTCAACACTCTCCCCTGACGCGTTTCGCCCGATAGGGCTTTATCAAAGGCAGCAAGCTGCCGAGTTTGTGGGGATTTAAACCCTGTAGATCGGAAGTCCCACCCCCGCTCCACAGTGATAGGTGTTTCTGTCATGAATGGAAATCTAGACAGACAGCCTGTTTAGCGAATAGTAAATTAGAATAATACATTGTATATTCAGCGCTTCTAATCGCTATTAGGGATCAGATAGAGTGAGTTATTCCCTTTGTATATATCAAATATAACGAATCGGAATCTGTATATTGAGGGTATCTTCACATAATTGTATATTTGGTTTGAAATATTACATTCCTATGTACTTTAATATGTTGCAAGACTATTGATGGTTCAATCGTACTCATGTGCATGACATAGAATAATAAGTTGAACCAATAAAGAGTACATAATTCGTATGATGCCCCAAAAAAATCACAGCCAGGAAATTACATAAGGGGTCAATACTTAGAACGAGTTGAAACCGTATATTCAGTTATATATTACGAAACTCTTGGTAGTTATATCTTATCCTGGATTGTAGATGTTCATATAGGTCCTATTCATCATATATGAATTAAGGACTATATAAGAGTTATAATATATTCAGAAAGTAACTATAGAACTATGAAAAAAGAGGGGGAGGGGAAAAAACCAAGTCACTTGTGTCCAAAGCCCTGTGAAGGGAAAATAACGAATTATAATGGTGAACATCGGGCGAATAGCCCTCATTGTGAACAAGAATAAGTGTAAATGTGTGTAACTGGAAAATGAATAAATAATAAAAACAAAAACAAACAAAACCAATAGAACCCACTATATTATTATTATACTTTATTTATTAAGCGCCAACATATTCCGCAGCACTGTCCATGGATACAATTCATTTAAATAAAACAATACAAAACTTGTAAGATACAGGACAAAATTTACAAGCACATACAGGAGGGATTGAGGGCCCTATTCCCGTGGGAACTTACAATCTAGAAGGGTAGGAGGTTGAGAAACAGGAGGCGAGGACTGCAAGATTGAGAAGGATGTTAATACAGAGCTAGATGAGGGAAATATTAGGTAAGTGAAATTAATTTATTATTGAGTTGGGTGGTAGGCTTCCCTGAACAGAAAAGTCTTCAGGGAGCATTTAAAGGAAGAAAGATTAGGGCGAAGCCTGACAGCACGAGGGAGAGTGTTCCAGAGGGTAGGTGCTGCACAACAGAAGTCCTGCAGTCTAGCATGAGAGGAGGTGATAGTTGCGGATGCAAGGAGCAGATCATTGTTGGATCTTTGTGGACGGGCTGGAGTATACGTGTGTATTAGAGAGGATAGGTAGAGGGGAGCGGCATTGGTGAGAGTTTTGTATGTAAGGGTGAGAATTTTGAATTTAATTCTGCTGTTAATGGGGAGCCAATGAAGGGACTCACAGAGAGGTGCAGCAGATACAGATCGACAGGAAAGGTGGATCAGCCTGGCAGAGGCATTTAGGATGGATTGAAGGGGGGAGAGGCGGGAAAGAGGAAGGCCAGTGAGTAGGTTGTTGCAGTAGTCAAGTCGGGAGATAACAAGGGAGTGGATTATTTGCTTTGTGGTGTCAGCGCTCAGAATAGGGAGAATTTTGGAAATATTGCGTAGATGATGTAGAAAGCGATTGGATATGGGGGATGAAGGATAGGTTTGAGTCAAGTGTGACTCCGAGGCAGCAGACTTGGGGCGATGGGGAAATGGTGATGCCGTCAACAGGGATAGAGAAGTCAGAAGTCGGCGTAGAGCTTGAGGGGGGATTAGAAGGAGCTCGGTCTTGGACATGTTAATCTTTAGGTGGTGAGAGGCCATCCAGGAAGAAATACCAGATAAGCAGTTGCTGACATGAGAGAGGACAGAGGGAGAGAGAGCAGGGGTGGAGAAGTAGATCTGGGTGTCATCAGCATAGAGGTGATATTTGAAACCATAACTGTTGATAAGTTTACCCAGCGAAGAAGTATAGATGGAGAAGAGTAGAGGACCCAGAACAGATCCTTGAGGTACTCCAACAGACAGAGGCATAGGAGAGGAGGAGTCGCCGGCAAATGACACAGAAAAAGACCTGTGAGATAGATAGGAGTGAATCCAGGAAAGAGCAGTGTCACAAAGGCCAAAAGAGCTAAGGGTCTGTAGGAGGAGGGGGTGGTCAACTGTGTCGAAGGCAGCTGAGAGGTCAAGTAAGATGAGTATAGAGTAGTGGCCAATATTTTTAGCAGAGAGAAGATCGTCTGTGACCTTGGTAAGGGCAGTCTCAGTTGAGTGTTTTGGGCGGAATCCGGATTGCAGTGGGTCAAGCAAGGAGTTGGCAGACAGGAAGTGGGTTAGGCGATTGTAAACTAGTTTTTCAAGGAGTTTTGATGTTAGTGGAAGCAGTGATATGGGGCGGTAGCTTTCAGGAGAATTAGGGTTGAGGGAGGGTTTTTTGAGTATGAGAGTGACTTTTGCGTGTTTGAAAGAAGATGGGAATGAGCCAGTAGAGAGAGATAGGTTGAAGATGTGGGTAAGAGCAGGAGTGTGGGTGGAAGATAGGGAGGGAATTAGATGGGAAGGGATAGGGTCGAGTGGGCAAGTAGTGAGGCGTGAGGAAGATAGTAAGGAAGAAACTTAATTCTTAGTGGTTGGATGGAAGTTACAGAGGGTGGCAGAGGGAGTAATTGGGCCTGTTGTTGGAGTATTGCAGGTTGGTGTTGGGATGTTGCTTCGGATAGTATGTGTTTTGTTTAAAAAGTAGTCTGCCAGGTCTTGAGCACTAAAGACTATATGAGTTTTATTTAATTATAGGTGACAACCCTTGATATCATTTGTGTAGAATTAGAAGAATGTATGATGCACTCCATTTGTGAATATAGTGATTATATATGTGGATAAAACAATATAGAAATATAACATTACTATTTTTTCTAATGCTCAGTGATGATATGAAATTCGGGAGAGGGAAATTGTCCCTTCCCCTAATCTGACTTCGGTGTTATATAGAGATTTGTGTAGTGCATGTTACAGTGAATATATGAGAGAATTAATCCCTCTCAAAACAGAGACTCAGTTTGATCTCCCAATGAAAATTAATTGGAACTCATCCCTTAAGGTAATATAATCTTCCTCTGATTATGACCAACAAATATGTATCTTCATACTGTAATGAGAATTATGGAGGAGAATCCAGAGCTACTATTTACTTTGCTCCAGGACCTGGACCGGCAGATGGCTAACTGTTTTCTCAATCTGTCAGACACGCTACAATCGGAGATGAGGGGATCGTTTTGTGCTACCCTATCTAGCAAGGACACTAGAGCCATGAGGACGGACTTATCTCAGGAAAACCTACTTGTGACACCTCCCCATCTGTTTACTATTACAGTGCAGGCTGCACCTTAGTACTAGCAATGTTACTGGTGTGTGTATGCTAATTACTCTGATGACGATTACATCAGTTAACACATTCACAATATTCACAATAGGATAGCTATAATGTTGTGCACAGTCTGGGTTGTGCCAGACTTAGTATAGTTGTTAATATAAATTGTATGACTGCGGACCTAACCTAACCGAAGGGGAGTGATTACTTTCCTGACCACTCGTTCATTACAGCACAAGCCGCACTTGCACCAGCAGTGGATTAAGCTATATGGATATAAATTATTCAAACAACAGACTATGAATAGCAGCTAAGATATTGATATATAATAAAATCATTTTGCCGCTAATTATTTATATTTACATTCAATTATTTACATAGCCTTGATTGTGCCAGATTTAATCTAACTGCTAAAATCATCTGAATGATCGTGGTATAAATAGAACGTGTGGTTAGTGTGTGTTATTCTGACCACTTCATTACTGCAGCGGTGGCCACATTATACTATTAGCAACAATTATGCCATGGTAAAATCTACTGTCCGTATGTTAAACCTACAATAACAGCCGAGATATTTCATATTAAGGCAGTTAATATGCTCATAGTGATTATACAGACATTACTAGATTCCCTATCTGAGCGTATTACACATTACTAGTGACGTGACAGTGGTAGTCATTTAGAGAACATGAGCTATTCACAAAAAGCATATCAGTACTAACTTTTCATTACATACAATTTATTTGCAGAAAGCACACTAATACCTACTCTGTGTTTTATTTCATTTATTGTGCTATTCTGTTGGTACTAGAGTTTAAGATTAGGAACACTCTACCCTTGAATATTATTTATTATAATCAGCTACTTGAAGCACAGGCTGCAGATATATGAAAAAAATATATATCAAAAATATTTTAAGATGATGTCAGCAGAATTTAAATGACTTTACCTAGTGTTTGATATTAATCTTAAGGTGAGAACTAACCTTCACTCATGTTGAATTTATGATTATTAAAACTTTACCAACAAAACGTGTCTGATTTCATTAACCCTTAATTGGAAGGGATACTACATCATATAAACAAGTTTACTAACATAGTCACTTATAAACTGTGTGGTTAGACTTTATCTTTAGTATAACGGTTATTATACCAACTATATACAAGTCTAGATCCATCCTTATTGTTAAAAGGAGATTTTGATAATCCTTATATACCACAAGTGTACATTGTGAGTGGTAATTAATCCAGGTACTACCTTTCTATATATAATCTTTTTTAGTTACTACCACTCTATACACAATCTTGATAATATATATCAAGAAGATAGTGGGTCACATATATATCACTAAAATACTCCTTTATATACACATATGTGTGGATTTAGCTTTAACTGAACACATCATCATACTTCTTGGAGTATATTCGAGTCAGTACCTAGCAGGTAATGCAACTGACATTTAAGTCAGGATACTAGTTCTGTAACAACACCTAATATTAGAATTTAGCATTATAGAGCAACCATAATTGGTTACTATTTAGATCACAGTAATTGGTAATCTATAGAGGCCGAATTATTATAATTTGTGATCTATTATATAACTCATCACATTGATCCAGGTATCAGGTATTTATTAACCAAACAACTTTGGTTTTTTATGCTTTAAACTTAATAAAGCTTATATTTTAAAATCCTGTTAGGAATTTCTGTTCCTTAGTTAGGGCCTAGAGTGCTTAAATTGCATACTTTGGGAATTTTGGTATTTCTTATACCAACCTTCCTCTGTGTTTGTACACCATATACTGTACACAGCCAGTGATGTCAGGTGTATACTATATACTGTGTACAGCCAGTGATGTCAGGTGTATACCATATACTGTGCACAGCCAGTTATGTCAAGTGTATACCATATATTGTACACAGCCAGTGATGTCAGGTGTATACCATATACTGTGTACAGCCAGTGATGTCAGGTGTATGCTATATACTATGTACAGCCAGTGATGTCAGGTGTACACCATATACTGTGCACAGCCAGTGATGTCAGGTGTATACCATATACTGTACACAGCCAGTGATGTCAGATGTATATACCATATACTGTGTACAGCCAGTGATGTCAGATGTACACCATATACTGTGTACAGCCAGTGATGTCAGGTGTACACCATATACTGTGCACAGCCAGTGATGTCAGGTGTACACCATATACTGTACACAGCCAGTGATGTCAGGTGTATACTATATACTGTGTACAGCCAGTGATGTCAGGTGTATACCATATACTGTACACAGCCAGTGATGTCAGGTGTATACCATATACTGTGTACAGCCAGTGATGTCAGGTGTATACCATATACTGTGCACAGCCAGTGATGTCAGGTGTATACCATATACTGTGCACAGCCAGTGATGTCAGGTGTATACCATATACTGTGCACAGCCAGTGATGTCAGGTGTATACCATATACAGGTAGCCCTCAGTTTACGCTGGGGTTAGGTTCCAGAAGGAATGGTTTTAAATCGAAACAGTTGTAAATTGAAACCCAGTTTATAATGTAAGTCAATGGGAAGTGAGGGATTTAGGTTCCAGGCCCCTCTCAAAATTGACATAAGTAACACCTAATACATTATTTTTAAAGCTTTGAAATGAAGACTTTAAAAATGAAACAGCATTATTAACCTAATAAAATAGATTGTATCATCATCAAACTAAGTTTAATGAACAAAAACATTTGCTAAACTGCACCTAATAAAATTATCACACAAACACAGACTGTATCATCATCAAACTAAGTTTAATGAAGAAAAACGTTTTTTTACTTGCATTTTTCTGCAGCTGTTCATTTAAAAATGGCTCCATTGCTCAGGTCTGGTTATACACTGATTTCAGCCTGCCTGTATTTAATCACACAACAGACTGTATCATCATCAAACTAAGTTTAACCTCTTAAGGACATATGACGGAATTTTTCCGTCATAAAACAATTGAGCAAACTGAAAATTGTGTCCTTAAAGGGTTAATTAAGAAAAACGTTTTTTTTACTTGCCTTTTTCTGCAAACAGTTCTCTGCATTGAGTCTGCAGCTAAGGGAAGTGGCTGCTAGTTCTTGTTCCTTTGAAAGCTGATCCATTGATCATGTCTGGCTTGCTTTTCTTTGCATGTGTTTGCTGCAACACGAGCGGACAGCTCCACCTACTGGCTATTTTAATGTATGCATGTGCTAATGCTTTCAATAGCAGTCAATGCTTTTCAATAGCAAAAAAAAGGGCGTTATTCTGAAATGGCGCAAATTGAACCGTCGTAAACCGAGGGCAACCTGTACTATGCACAGCCAGTGATGTCAGGTGTATACTATATACTGTGCACAGCCAGTGATGTCAGGTGTATACCATATACTGTGCAGAGCCAGTGATGTCAGGTGTATACCATATACTGTGTACAGCCAGTGATGTCAGGTGTATACTATATTCTGTGCACAGCCAGTGATGTCCGGTGTATACCATATACTGTGTACAGCCAGTGATGTCAGGTGTATACCATATACTGTGTACAGCCAGTGATGTCAGGTGTATACCATATACTGTGTACAGCCAGTGATGTCAGGTGTATACCATATACTGTGTACAGCCAGTGATGTCAGGTGTATACCATATACTGTGTACAGCCAGTGATGTCAGGTGTATACCATATACTGTGTACAGCCAGTGATGTCAGGTGTATACCATATTCTGTGCACAGCCAGTGATGTCAGGTGTATACCATATACTGTGTGTACAGCCAGTGATGTCAGGTGTATACCATATACTGTGCACAGCCAGTGGTGTCAGGTGTATACCATATACTGTGCACAGCCAGTAATGTCAGGTGTATACTATATACTGTGCACAGCCAGTGATGTCAGGTGTATACTATATTCTGTGCACAGCCAGTGATGTCAGGTGTATACTATATTCTGTGCACAGCCAGTGATATCAGGTGTATACTATATACTGTGCACAGCCAATGATGTCAGTTGTACACCATATACTGTACACAGCCAGTGAGGTTAGGTGTATACCATATACTGTGCACAGCCAGTGATGTCAAGTGTACAAATATTGTACTTTGTTTTCTCACTACAGTGTCCCTTTAAGTATCAGTGAGCTTTACTAAGGGCCTACTATAAACATATGGATCATCTGGGTACGGATAACACATAAACATCATTTATTTTTCTCTCTCTTTCTAAAACCCAGAACAATTATTAAATTACTAGCATTTCTAAAGGTGGTTCTCTTTAAATGTGATCATCTTGTCTTTGGTTGACGTCTTAGGGGTATCATTTATTGCTTGTTCACGCTCAACTTTTACCTGTAAAATATGTTATATTTATGAAAGTTAATAATCATAAAACATCTAATAGTATTTTCTTACATTCATGCTCATAATATATTCTTCCTGGGATTTGGTTACAATAGATTTAGCAGGGCTGGTGTCCTCTTTTGCTTTAACAGAGGTTGGTGTTGCTTTAGCAGATGTCTTTGCTTCTTTCTCTGCCTTTGCTAACAGCGCAGGTAAATTTACTGAAGCCGGACAGTGTGTTGCAAGTAGAAATTGATGTCGTCTTTCATCTATTTTAGGAATAGGAGACCTATAATAAAAGGAAGATTTTTGTGTTTGAGTTTGTGGTGATATCTATTATTTACAGGAAGTACTGTATACATTTACATTACATGTTTTTCTTCATATCTTTCAATATTTTTTGTAAGTTTGGCTTTGCCTCATTATCCCTCATCTCTCCTGTAGTTCCTTCTGACTTATAAATGCCCCATTTTTTATTTTTTTGTGAAATAGTTAAATGTCTAGCCATATTCTGTACCACTCTAACATTGTCCACAATACTCTTAGCCCCACCACAACCTAAAAGGTTCATGACCTGAAATTACTCTGTCTTCAGGTAGCTGCAACTCTGCTTCCAAATCTTCCTAACCACAGCTCGCTCTATCTATCATCTATCTATCTATCTATCTATCTATCTATCTATCTATCTATCATCTACCTTGATAGATTAGACAGATAGATAGATAGATAGATAGATAGATAGATAGATAGATAGATAGATAGATGATAGATGATCATAAAGTAGCTTATCTATTCAGTTGAGCAGCTGGTGCCAATAGCAGAATACGGCTTGGGAATTGTTGAGTTGCCTTTTCCATTCCCAACTGAATTTAAAGCATACATATTTCATAGTTACATTACAGGAAAAGTTGGCAAAATAAAAAATAAAATAAATAGTATTACAATTTTTTTTACATTGCAAATTATTTATTAATTAATATATATATATATATATATATATATATATATATATATATATATATATATATATATACACATATAATTATGTTTTTTTCTTACTCTTTATAAGTGTTGGTCTTCTTTTCGGGAGATGTCTTAGGGTGATCAGTGACTGTAGGTGAAAGCTCGACCTTCAGCTGTAAAATATGTTCATTTTTGTCTGTTTAATAATCATAAAATATCTTTACAGTACTTTCATACATGCACTACACAACATATCATGCCCATCCCATGTGCATAGTAGAAGAATTAGTATCAGATGAATCGTTCACAAAAAAAAACCAACAACAGAAAATATTTAGATTTATTGAATTTTCACTCATGAGGTTATCTGCTATTTCCTACGCTGCTTAAACTTCAAGGAACATGAACCCAATTTTTTTAATTTCCTTATTTAGATACAACCTACAATTTTAAATAATTTTCCAATTTACTTCTTTTTTCAAATTTGCATCATTCAATTGGGTAAACTATGTTTAAAAGAATACGTAGGTAGGCTCAACAAAGGATACCAAGAAAACAAAGTAAACTATGTAATCAAAGTAAATTTGAA
>NW_026512222.1:5000-22406 GCF_027579735.1 Bombina bombina
GGTAGCTTCCTATGTACTAGTTTCTGCTTTAGGTTAGGTGGTTGTCTGTATGCCAGGATTGAGGGTTTTGGAAAGATTTTTTTGAGTGTGGGATCCTCTAAGAGTAGTGGCTGTAAGTCTTTTATGATTTTTCGTATCCCTTCCACAGCAGGGTTGTATTTGACTACTAGTGTACTTTCATTTAGTCAATTACATTGTATATTCCACATTCTTTATACATAGGTACACAGGTAAGCCTATGTCCACACTTTTGTCTTTTTTTAACTTTTGTATTCCCCCTGTAT
The DNA here is from genome assembly GCF_027579735.1 of Bombina bombina. Lineage (NCBI taxonomy): Eukaryota > Metazoa > Chordata > Amphibia > Anura > Bombinatoridae > Bombina > Bombina bombina. The sequence goes on from NW_026512222.1 coordinate 5,285, forward strand.
ATACAATTTCACATCTTTATAGATATTGATAAAATGTTGATATATAAATTTATGTCAGTATATGCTCCATGTAAAGCTATATATTCCCCCTGTCTGTTCTCCTACACTGGACATCGTCTGCCTGTTACCTAAGCCCCCCTCATGATTTTTACGACACCTCCTCCTCTCCCTGCACTTTCTGTCTTCTTAGCTATTCTGTGTTTTAAGATACAATCTGTAAATTCCATTGAATTGGTCAGTATTGCTTCAGACTTGATAAAGGAAGGAACTCTTCCGAAAGCTTGTCAACTTATAAATGTATAGTTAGTCCAATAATAAAAAAGTATCATTGCTCAAAGAGATATATATATATATATATATATATATATATATATATATATATATATATATATATATATATATATATATATATATGTGTGTGTGTGTGTGTGTGTGTGTGTGTGTGTGTGTGTGTGTGTGTGTGTGTGTAACTCCTGTAAAAGGGTTAAACACAAAGTTGAAGTACCAACACATTTGAGTCGCTCTACTAGTGCAGGGCTTTCTGCTCGGAACCAGTAGTGTTCTGTAGGTCCCAAGAAGTAAAGAGCATCTTGATAAAGCTCTGAAAAGAGCGAAACACGTTGAGCTGTGTGACTTATTTTATCTATGAACTAAAATTATACAAAAAATCTGAATATACAGATTATACAAACATAGCCCGGGTTATTCATTTTTCCATAACTTCATCCCACTAACCATTTGGGGACCTGTAAAGAATTTTATCATTAATGCGTGCATAAGCACTAAGTGCAGTTGTTACTTTTTATCACCACTAAGGAAAACAAAGTGTCAAGTGTATGACACAGAGCAGCGGAGGAGTGTGACGTCAGACGCCAAACACAAGCAACGGAGAGAGCAGAACTATGGTGAAACAGTAAGCAGCCACAGTATCACAGTCTCTAATAACAGAAAGAACCGTAAGTAAAACTACTTTGATCCAAACTGGGACAAATTTGACTAAAGGTGAACTTTTAACAGACTTTATTTAATTCTGGATTTCAGTATGTGTCATTTTTTCCACCGCGTGCACAGCACTAAGAGCGGTACACAAACCTCTAACGGCTTTGAATCAAACACTGAGATAATTTCAAGTAAAGGTGTGCTTGTAACAGATACAATTCAACTTTGGATTTTAATATACAAGGTTACTTTCTTCACCGCGTGCATAGCACTAAGAGCGGTACATAGTAAATCCTGAAGTAGAAACAACAATAAAAACCGTTTTAAGTTTTAAATTCTCTACATTTAGATGAAATAGCTATACAAAGCCTATAAGCAATTTGAAGTTAATATTGGGACACAGAAAGTGACTTTTAACTAACGGATTACCAATTTTGAGTTGAACATTTGAAATATACGGACTTCAGTGTCAATTAATTTGTGTATATTCAGCCAAATAATCCTCAATTTCCATTGGCTGTAACAGTTCAACTTTTCAAGGGCTCTCTATATTTCCATTGGAATATTAGCAATTTTTATATTTTTAAATTGTATTTGGGAGACGTCCCATAGATAGATCTTGATACCAATTGGTAAATACAACTTCATGTGGATCGTTTTTTATTAATGTGTTTTAAATAAATCTTATGTTATTTCATTTTCACTTTCTATAGTAATTTAATTTTTTCACATAATCACTTTCTCCATATGAGTTTTTAGCAAATAGAAATACAGCTATTGTTTATATCTACACAAACAAAATCCTTTTTTATCACCAACAAATTTCCTATATAGGAGATCAGCACTACCATTGAATTCTCAAAGATTAGAGATTAATAAACTCTTTATTTCTACTTTCCCTAATTTCTGCACTATCTAGGTAATTAACCGTTATACACATTGAATAAATTTTACGCACTTCTAGGCAATTCACTTATCATATACACTACACAATTCCTATACAAGCAAATCACTATTGATAAAACATTACTCCAAAATCGGCATAAGTACGATTCTCTCACTTATTTATATTCACACATAAAGTTTACTCTATCACGTAACACATTTTTGGATTTTGAATGTACCTCAAACATTGGAAATAAATTCCATTAATAAATATTTGCTTCTTTCGCACATTGGGGAAATCTGTATCCCTAAAAATTAAACCTGATCCCTTAAGTGTAACCACGCCCCTATATCTCCACCCTTTCTTTTGAATCTTCACATATATAAGTTGGAAGGAATTTATACTTATAGGGTGTTTGGGATTCTGAAAGTTCCAGCGCTCTATTCATCCAAAACTAGAATAAGGTCCCAAGAAGTACTTCTACGGCGTTTTACCCTCTTTGCCGGGGTTAAACACAGTAGCGCAGGGCCAAAATTATATAATTATCTAGAGATAGAGATAGAGATAGAGATATACATACACACACTATTATGACCCTTCAGTTTTATATAAGTGATCAGAGTAAAGCAGCGTAACAATGTTTCAGGTCTCTCATTAAAGGACCATGAAACCCAAAATGTGTCTTTCATGATTAAAACAGAGGATTTAATATATATATATATATATATATATATATATATAGTTTTAGATTTGCTTCTATTATCAAATTGACTTTGTTTTCATGGTATTCTTTGTTGAGAATATACAAGTAGGTACTGGGCACATCTGGCAAACTATAAGGCAGCAGTTTTGGAAGAATGTTTTTGTGCACTAGATGGCGGCAGTGTTTTTATAATGTATAATATTAAAGCATTTTTGCAAAACTACAGAAACTATCGTGCTGCAGGCACATGCACGTACCTGAGCCTTCCTACCTGTTTTTAAACAAAGGATACCTAAATATGGTAACAGAAGAGGGGGAATCTTCAAATTATACACTTTTTGAATCTTGTAAGAAGATTTTTCAAGTTTCATGTCCATAAACTACTACAGCTGGAAAAGTTATTCTATTTGTTGTAGCGTTTGACAGTTTTGTGCCGGCAATGCTGCTTCCTATTGCCATTTGCTTAGCAACTCATTTACACAATACAGATCTGAAGTAGAGAGAGAAGATTAAAGGGACGGTCTAGTTAAACTTTCACGATTCAGATAGAAAGTTGCTTAAAATTACATGCTCTAATTTACTCCTATTATCAATTTAACTTCGTTCTCTTGGTATCTATATTTTTAAAAGCAGGAATGTAAGCTTAGGAGCCGGCCCATTTTTGGCTCAGCACCTGGGTAGCTCTTGCTGAATGGATGGCTACATTTAGACGCCAATCAGCAAGCGCTACCCAGATACTGAACCCAAAAGCTGACCCAAAATGGGTCAGCTCCTAAGCTTACATTCTTGCTTTTTCAAATAAAGAGAGAATGATAAATAAATGATTCAAATAAAGAGAATGAAGAAAAAATGACGCTAATAGGAGTAAAAACAGAATTTATGTTTACCTGATAAATTACTTTCTCCAACGGTGTGTCCGGTCCACGGCGTCATCCTTACTTGTGGGATATTCTCTTCCCCAACAGGAAATGGCAAAGAGCCCAGCAAAGCTGGTCACATGATCCCTCCTAGGCTCCGCCTACCCCAGTCATTCGACCGACGTTAAGGAGGAATATTTGCATAGGAGAAACCATATGATACCGTGGTGACTGTAGTTAAAGAAAATAAAATATCAGACCTGATTAAAAAACCAGGGCGGGCCGTGGACCGGACACACCGTTGGAGAAAGTAATTTATCAGGTAAACATAAATTCTGTTTTCTCCAACATAGGTGTGTCCGGTCCACGGCGTCATCCTTACTTGTGGGAACCAATACCAAAGCTTTAGGACACGGATGAAGGGAGGGAGCAAATCAGGTCACCTAAATGGAAGGCACCACGGCTTGCAAAACCTTTCTCCCAAAAATAGCCTCAGAAGAAGCAAAAGTATCAAACTTGTAAAATTTGGTAAAAGTGTGCAGTGAAGACCAAGTCGCTGCCCTACATATCTGATCAACAGAAGCCTCGTTCTTGAAGGCCCATGTGGAAGCCACAGCCCTAGTGGAATGAGCTGTGATTCTTTCGGGAGGCTGCCGTCCGGCAGTCTCGTAAGCCAATCTGATGATGCTTTTAATCCAAAAAGAGAGAGAGGTAGAAGTTGCTTTTTGACCTCTCCTTTTACCGGAATAAACAACAAACAAGGAAGATGTTTGTCTAAAATCCTTTGTAGCATCTAAATAGAATTTTAGAGCGCGAACAACATCCAAATTGTGCAACAAACGTTCCTTCTTCGAAACTGGTTTCGGACACAGAGAAGGTACGATAATCTCCTGGTTAATGTTTTTGTTAGAAACAACTTTTGGAAGAAAACCAGGTTTAGTACGTAAAACCACCTTATCTGCATGGAACACCAGATAAGGAGGAGAACACTGCAGAGCAGATAATTCTGAAACTCTTCGAGCAGAAGAAATTGCAACCAAAAACAAAACTTTCCAAGATAATAACTTAATATCAACGGAATGTAAGGGTTCAAACGGAACCCCCTGAAGAACTGAAAGAACTAAGTTGAGACTCCAAGGAGGAGTCAAAGGTTTGTAAACAGGCTTGATTCTGACCAGAGCCTGAACAAAGGCTTGAACATCTGGCACAGCTGCCAGCTTTTTGTGAAGTAACACAGACAAGGCAGAAATCTGTCCCTTCAGGGAACTTGCAGATAATCCTTTTTCCAATCCTTCTTGAAGGAAGGATAGAATCTTAGGAATCTTAACCTTGTCCCAAGGGAATCCTTTAGATTCACACCAACAGATATATTTTTTCCAAATTTTGTGGTAAATCTTTCTAGTTACAGGCTTTCTGGCCTGAACAAGAGTATCGATAACAGAATCTGAGAACCCTCGCTTCGATAAGATCAAGCGTTCAATCTCCAAGCAGTCAGCTGGAGTGAGACCAGATTCGGATGTTCGAACGGACCCTGAACAAGAAGGTCTCGTCTCAAAGGTAGCTTCCATGGTGGAGCCGATGACATATTCACCAGATCTGCATACCAAGTCCTGCGTGGCCACGCAGGAGCTATCAAGATCACCGACGCCCTCTCCTGATTGATCCTGGCTACCAGCCTGGGGATGAGAGGAAACGGCGGGAACACATACGCTAGTTTGAAGGTCCACGGTGCTACTAGTGCATCCACTAGAGCCGCCTTGGGATCCCTGGATCTGGACCCGTAGCAAGGAACTTTGAAGTTCTGACGAGAGGCCATCAGATCCATGTCTGGAATGCCCCACAGTTGAGTGACTTGGGCAAAGATTTCCGGATGGAGTTCCCACTCCCCCGGATGCAATGTCTGACGACTCAGAAAATCCGCTTCCCAATTTTCCACTCCTGGGATGTGGATAGCAGACAGGTGGCAGGAGTGAGACTCCGCCCATAGAATGATTTTGGTCACTTCTTCCATCGCTAGGGAACTCCTTGTTCCCCCCTGATGGTTGATGTACGCAACAGTTGTCATGTTGTCTGATTGAAACCGTATGAACTTGGCCCTCGCTAGCTGAGGCCAAGCCTTGAGAGCATTGAATATCGCTCTCAGTTCCAGAATATTTATCGGTAGAAGAGATTCTTCCCGAGACCAAAGACCCTGAGCTTTCAGGGATCCCCAGACCGCGCCCCAGCCCATCAGACTGGCGTCGGTCGTGACAATGACCCACTCTGGTCTGCGGAAGGTCATCCCTTGTGACAGGTTGTCCAGGGACAGCCACCAACGGAGTGAGTCTCTGGTCCTCTGATTTACTTGTATCTTCGGAGACAAGTCTGTATAGTCCCCATTCCACTGACTGAGCATGCACAGTTGTAATGGTCTTAGATGAATGCGCGCAAAAGGAACTATGTCCATTGCCGCTACCATCAAACCTATCACTTCCATGCACTGCGCTATGGAAGGAAGAGGAACGGAATGAAGTATCCGACAAGAGTCTAGAAGTTTTGTTTTTCTGGCTTCTGTCAGAAAAAACAGAATTTATGTTTACCTGATAAATTTCTTTCTCCAACGGTGTGTCCGGTCCACGGCGTCATCCTTACTTGTGGGATATTCTCTTCCCCAACAGGAAATGGCAAAGAGCCCAGCAAAGCTGGTCACATGATCCCTCCTAGGCTCCGCCTACCCCAGTCATTCGACCGACGTTAAGGAGGAATAATAGCATAGGAGAAACCATATGGTACCGTGGTGACTGTAGTTAAAGAAAATAAATTATCAGACCTGATTAAAAAACCAGGGCGGGCCGTGGACCGGACACACCGTTGGAGAAAGAAATTTATCAGGTAAACATAAATTCTGTTTTCTCCAACATAGGTGTGTCCGGTCCACGGCGTCATCCTTACTTGTGGGAACCAATACCAAAGCTTTAGGACACGGATGAAGGGAGGGAGCAAATCAGGTCACCTAAATGGAAGGCACCACGGCTTGCAAAACCTTTCTCCCAAAAATAGCCTCAGAAGAAGCAAAAGTATCAAACTTGTAAAATTTGGTAAAAGTGTGCAGTGAAGACCAAGTCGCTGCCCTACATATCTGATCAACAGAAGCCTCGTTCTTGAAGGCCCATGTGGAAGCCACAGCCCTAGTGGAATGAGCTGTGATTCTTTCGGGAGGCTGCCGTCCGGCAGTCTCGTAAGCCAATCTGATGATGCTTTTAATCCAAAAAAAGAGAGAGGTAGAAGTTGCTTTTTGACCTCTCCTTTTACCTGAATAAACAACAAACAAGGAAGATGTTTGTCTAAAATCCTTTGTAGCATCTAAATAGAATTTTAGAGCGCGAACAACATCCAAATTGTGCAACAAGCGTTCCTTCTTTGAAACTGGTTTCGGACACAGAGAAGGTACGATAATCTCCTGGTTAATGTTTTTGTTAGAAACAACTTTTGGAAGAAAACCAGGTTTAGTACGTAAAACCACCTTATCTGCATGGAACACCAGATAAGGAGGAGAACACTGCAGAGCAGATAATTCTGAAACTCTTCTAGCAGAAGAAATTGCAACTAAAAACAAAACTTTCCAAGATAATAACTTAATATCAACGGAATGTAAGGGTTCAAACGGAACCCCCTGAAGAACTGAAAGAACTAAATTGAGACTCCAAGGAGGAGTCAAAGGTTTGTAAACAGGCTTGATTCTAACCAGAGCCTGAACAAAGGCTTGAACATCTGGCACAGCTGCCAGTTTTTTGTGAAGTAACACCGACAAGGCAGAAATCTGTCCCTTCAGGGAACTTGCCGATAATCCTTTTTCCAATCCTTCTTGAAGGAAGGATAGAATCCTAGGAATCTTAACCTTGTCCCAAGGGAATCCTTTAGATTCACACCAACAGATATATTTTTTCCAAATTTTGTGGTAAATCTTTCTAGTTACAGGCTTTCTGGCCTGAACAAGAGTATCGATAACAGAATCTGAGAAACCTCGCTTCGATAAAATCAAGCGTTCAATCTCCAAGCAGTCAGCTGGAGTGAAACCAGATTCGGATGTTCGAACGGACCCTGAACAAGAAGGTCTCGACTCAAAGGTAGCTTCCAAGGTGGAGCCGATGACATATTCACCAGATCTGCATACCAAGTCCTGCGTTGCCACGCAGGAGCTATCAAGATCACCGACGCCCTCTCCTGATTGATCCTGGCTACCAGCCTGGGGATGAGAGGAAACGGCGGGAACACATAAGCTAGTTTGAAGGTCCAAGGTGCTACTAGTGCATCCACTAGAGCCGCCTTGGGATCCCTGGATCTGGACCCGTAGCAAGGAACTTTGAAGTTCTGACGAGAGGCCATCAGATCCATGTCTGGAATGCCCCATAGTTGAGTGACTTGGGCAAAGATTTCCGGATGGAGTTCCCACTCCCCCGGATGCAATGTCTGACGACTCAGAAAATCCGCTTCCCAATTTTCCACTCCCGGGATGTGGATAGCAGACAGGTGGCAGGAGTGAGACTCCGCCCATAGAATAATCTTGGTCACTTCTTCCATCGCTAGGGAACTCCTTGTTCCCCCCTGATGGTTGATGTACGCAACAGTCGTCATGTTGTCTGATTGAAACCGTATGAACTTGGTCCTCGCTAGCTGAGGCCAAGCCTTGAGAGCATTGAATATCGCTCTCAGTTCCAGAATATTTATCGGTAGAAGAGATTCTTCCCGAGACCAAAGACCCTGAGCTTTCAGGGATCCCCAGACCGCGCCCCAGCCCATCAGACTGGCGTCGGTCGTGACAATGACCCACTCTGGTCTGCGGAATGTCATCCCTCGTGACAGGTTGTCCAGGGACAGCCACCAACGGAGTGAGTCTCTGGTCCTCTGGTTTACTTGTATCTTTGGAGACAAGTCTGTATAGTCCCCATTCCACTGACTGAGCATGCACAGTTGTAATGGTCTTAGATGAATGCGCGCAAAAGGAACTATGTCCATTGCCGCTACCATCAACCCGATCACTTCCATGCACTGAGCTACGGAAGGAAGAGGAACGGAATGAAGTATTCGACAAGAGTCCAGAAGTTTTGTCTTTCTGGCCTCTGTTAGAAAAATCCTCATTTCTGAGGAGTCTATAATTGTTCCCAAGAAGGGAACCCTTGTTGACGGGGATAGAGAACTCTTTTCCACGTTCACTTTCCAGCCGTGAGATCTGAGAAAGGCCAGGACGATGTCCGTGTGAGCCTTTGCTCGAGGGAGGGACGACGCTTGAATCAGAATGTCGTCCAGGTAAGGTACTACTGCAATGCCCCTTGGTCTTAGCACCGCTAGAAGGGACCCTAGTACCTTTGTGAAAATCCTTGGAGCAGTGGCTAATCCGAAAGGAAGCGCCACGAACTGGTAATGTTTGTCCAGGAATGCAAACCTTAGGAACCGATGATGTTCCTTGTGGATAGGAATATGTAGATACGCATCCTTTAAATCCACCGTGGTCATGAATTGACCTTCCTGGATGGAAGGAAGGATAGTTCGAATGGTTTCCATCTTGAACGATGGGACCTTGAGAAATTTGTTTAAGATCTTGAGATCTAGGATTGGTCTGAACGTTCCCTCTTTTTTGGGAACTATGAACAGATTGGAGTAGAACCCCATCCCTTGTTCTCTCAATGGAACAGGATGAATCACTCCCATTTTTAACAGGTCTTCTACACAATGTAAGAACGCCTGTCTTTTTATGTGGTCTGAAGACAACTGAGACCTGTGGAACCTCCCCCTTGGGGGAAGTCCCTTGAATTCCAGAAGATAACCCTGGGAGACTATTTCTAGCGCCCAAGGATCCAGAACATCTCTTGCCCAAGCCTGAGCGAAGAGAGAGAGTCTGCCCCCCACCAGATCCGGTCCCGGATCGGGGGCCGATATTTCATGCTGTCTTGGTAGCAGTGGCAGGTTTCTTGGCCTGCTTTCCCTTGTTCCAGCCTTGCATTGGTCTCCAAGCTGGCTTGGCCTGAGAAGTATTACCCTCTTGCTTAGAGGACGTAGCACCTTGGGCTGGTCCGTTTTTACGAAAGGGACGAAAATTAGGTCTATTTTTTTGCCTTGAAAGGCCGATCCTGAGGAAGGGCATGGCCCTTACCCCCAGTGATATCAGAGATAATCTCTTTCAAGTCAGGACCAAACAGCGTTTTCCCCTTGAAAGGAATGTTTAGTAGCTTGTTCTTGGAAGACGCATCAGCCGACCAAGATTTCAACCAAAGCGCTCTGCGCGCCACAATAGCAAACCCAGAATTCTTAGCCGCTAACTTAGCCAATTGCAAAGAGGCGTCTAGAGTGAAAGAATTAGCCAATTTGAGAGCATTGACTCTGTCCATAATCTCCTCATAAGGAGGAGAGTCACTATCGAGCACCTTAATCAGTTCATCAAACCAGAAATATGCGGCTGTAGTGACAGGGACAATGCATGAAATGGGTTGTAGAAGGTAACCCTGCTGAACAAACATCTTTTTAAGCAAACCTTCTAATTTTTTATCCATAGGATCTTTGAAAGCACAACTATCCTCTATGGGAATAGTGGTGCGTTTGTTTAAAGTAGAAACCGCTCCCTCGACCTTGGGGACTGACTGCCATAAGTCCTTTCTGGGGTCGACCATAGGAAACAATTTTTTAAATATGGGGGGAGGGACGAAAGGAATACCGGGCCTTTCCCATTCTTTATTAACAATGTCCGCCACCCGCTTGGGTATAGGAAAAGCTTCTGGGAGCCCCGGCACCTCTAGGAACTTGTCCATTTTACATAGTTTCTCTGGGATGACCAAATTTTCACAATCATCCAGAGTGGATAATACCTCCTTAAGCAAAATGCGGAGATGTTCCAATTTAAATTTAAAAGTAATCACATCAGATTCAGCCTGCTGAGAAATGTTCCCTAAATCAGTAATTTCTCCCTCAGACAAAACCTCCCTGGCCCCCTCAGATTGGGTTAGGGGCCCTTCAGAGATATTAATATCAGCGTCGTCATGCTCTTCAGTAACTAAAACAGAGCATCCACGCTTACGCTGACAAGGGTTCATTTTGGCTAAAATGTTTTTGACAGAATTATCCATTACAGCCGTTAATTGTTGCATAGTAAGGAGTATTGGCGCGCTAGATGTACTAGGGGCCTCCTGAGTGGGCAAGACTCGTGTAGACGAAGGAGGGAATGATGCAGTACCATGCTTACTCCCCTCACTTGAGGAATCATCTTGGGCATCATTGTCATTATCACATAAATCACATTTATTTAAATGAATAGGAATTCTGGCTTCCCCACATTCAGAACACAGTCTATCTGGTAGTTCAGACATGTTAAACAGGCATAAACTTGATAAGAAAGTACAAAAAACGTTTTGAAATAAAACCGTTACTGTCACTTTAAATTTTAAACTGAACACACTTTATTACTGCAATTGCGAAAAAACATGAAGGAATTGTTCAAAATTCACCAAACTTTCACCACAGTGTCTCAAAGCCTTGAAAATATTGCACACCAATTTTGGAAGCTTTAACCCTTAAAATAACGGAACCGGAGCCGTTTTAAGCTTTAACCCCTTTACAGTCCCTGGTATCTGCTTTGCTGAGACCCAACCAAACCCAAAGGGGAATACGATACCAAATGACGCCTTCAGAAGTCTTTTATAAGTATCAGAGCTCCTCTCACATGCGACTGCATGCCATGCCTCTCAAAAACAAGTGCGCAACACCGGCGCGAAAATGAGACTCTGCCTATGCTTTGGGAAAGCCCCTAAAGAATAAGGTGTCTAAAACAGTGCCTGCCGATATTATTATATCAAAATACCCAGAATAAATGATTCCTCAAGGCTAAATAAGTGTTAATATCAATCGATTTAGCCCAAAAAAGGTCTACAGTCTAAATAAGCCCTTGTGAAGCCCTTATTTACAATCGTAATAAACATGGCTTACCGGATCCCATAGGGAAAATGACAGCTTCCAGCATTACATCGTCTTGTTAGAATGTGTCATACCTCAAGCAGCAAAGGACTGCAAACTGTTCCCCCAACTGAAGTTAATTGCTCTCAACAGTCCTGTGTGGAACAGCCATGGATTTTAGTTACGGTTGCTAAAATCATTTTCCTCATACAAACAGAATTCTTCATCTCTTTTCTGTTTCTGAGTAAATAGTACGTACCAGCACTATTTGAAAATAACAAACTCTTGATTGAATAATGAAAAACTACAGTTAAACACTAAAAAACTCTAAGCCATCTCCGTGGAGATGTTGCCTGTACAACGGCAAAGAGAATGACTGGGGTAGGCGGAGCCTAGGAGGGATCATGTGACCAGCTTTGCTGGGCTCTTTGCCATTTCCTGTTGGGGAAGAGAATATCCCACAAGTAAGGATGACGCCGTGGACCGGACACACCTATGTTGGAGAAATCCTCATTTCTAAGGAGTCTATTATTGTTCCCAAGAAGGGAACCCTTGTTGACGGAGATAGAGAACTCTTTTCCACGTTCACTTTCCATCCGTGAGATCTGAGAAAGGCCAGGACAATGTCCGTGTGAGCCTTTGCTTGAGGAAGGGACGACGCTTGAATCAGAATGTCGTCCAAGTAAGGTACTACGGCAATGCCCCTTGGTCTTAGCACAGCTAGAAGGGACCCTAGTACCTTTGTGAAAATCCTTGGAGCAGTGGCTAATCCGAAAGGAAGCGCCACGAACTGGTAATGCTTGTCCAGGAATGCGAACCGTAGGAACCGATGATGTTCCTTGTGGATAGGAATATGTAGATACGCATCCTTTAAATCCACCGTGGTCATGAATTGACCTTCCTGGATGGAAGGAAGAATTGTTCGAATGGTTTCCATCTTGAACGATGGAACCTTGAGAAACTTGTTTAAGATCTTGAGATCTAAGATTGGTCTGAACGTTCCCTCTTTTTTGGGAACTATGAACAGATTGGAGTAGAACCCCATCCCTTGTTCTCCTAATGGAACAGGATGAATCACTCCCATTTTTAACAGGTCTTCTACACAATGTAAGAATGCCTGTCTTTTTATGTGGTCTGAAGACAACTGAGACCTGTGGAACCTCCCCCTTGGGGGAAGCCCCTTGAACTCCAGAAAATAACCTTGGGAGACTATTTCTAGCGCCCAAGGATCCAGAACATCTCTTGCCCAAGTCTGAGCGAAGAGAGAGAGTCTGCCCCCCACCAGATCCGGTCCCGGATCGGGGGCCAACATTTCATGCTGTCTTGGTAGCAGTGGCAGGTTTCTTGGCCTGCTTTCCCTTGTTCCAGCCTTGCATTGGTCTCCAAGCTGGCTTGGCTTGAGAAGTATTACCCTCTTGCTTAGAGGACGTAGCACTTTGGGCTGGTCCGTTTCTACGAAAGGGACGAAAATTAGGTTTATTTTTGGCCTTGAAAGGCCGATCCTGAGGAAGGGCGTGGCCCTTACCCCCAGTGATATCAGAGATAATCTCTTTCAAGTCAGGGCCAAACAGCGTTTTCCCCTTGAAAGGAATGTTAAGTAGCTTGTTCTTGGAAGACGCATCAGCTGACCAAGATTTCAACCAAAGCGCTCTGCGCGCCACAATAGCAAACCCAGAATTCTTAGCCGCTAACCTAGCCAATTGCAAAGTGGCGTCTAAGGTGAAAGAATTAGCCAATTTGAGAGCATTGATTCTGTCCATAATCTCCTCATAAGGAGGAGAATCACTATCGACCGCCTTTACCAGCTCATCGAACCAGAAACACGCGGCTGTAGCGACAGGGACAATGCATGAAATTGGTTGTAGAAGGTAACCCTGCTGAACAAACATCTTTTTAAGTAAACCTTCTAATTTTTTATCCATAGGATCTTTGAAAGCACAACTATCTTCTATGGGTATAGTGGTGCGTTTGTTTAAAGTGGAAACCGCTCCCTCGACCTTGGGGACTGTCTGCCATAAGTCCTTTCTGGGGTCGACCATAGGAAACAATTTTTTAAATATGGGGGGAGGGACGAAAGGAATACCGGGCCTTTCCCATTCTTTATTTACAATGTCCGCCACCCGCTTGGGTATAGGAAAAGCTTCTGGGAGCCCCGGGACCTCTAGGAACTTGTCCATTTTACATAGTTTCTCTGGGATGACCAACTTGTCACAATCATCCAGAGTGGATAATACCTCCTTAAGCAGAATGCGGAGATGTTCCAACTTAAATTTAAACGTAATCACATCAGGTTCAGCTTGTTGAGAAATGTTCCCTGAATCAGTAATTTCTCCCTCAGACAAAACCTCCCTGGCCCCATCAGACTGGTTTAGGGGCCCTTCAGAACCATTATTATCAGCGTCGTCATGCTCTTCAGTATCTAAAACAGAGCAGTCGCGCTTACGCTGATAAGTGTGCATTTTGGCTAAAATGTTTTTGACAGAATTATCCATTACAGCCGTTAATTGTTGCATAGTAAGGAGTATTGGCGCGCTAGATGTACTAGGGGCCTCCTGAGTGGGCAAGACTCGTGTAGACGAAGGAGGGAATGATGCAGTACCATGCTTACTCCCCTCACTTGAGGAATCATCTTGGGCATCATTGTCATTGTCACATAAATCACATTTATTTAAATGAGAAGGAACTCTGGCTTCCCCACATTCAGAACACAGTCTATCTGGTAGTTCAGACATGTTAAACAGGCATAAACTTGATAACAAAGTACAAAAAACGTTTTAAAATAAAACCGTTACTGTCACTTTAAATTTTAAACTGAACACACTTTATTACTGCAATTGCGAAAAAATATGAAGGAATTGTTCAAAATTCACCAAAATTTCACCACAGTGTCTTAAAGCCTTAAAAGTATTGCACACCAAATTTGGAAGCTTTAACCCTTAAAATAACGGAACCGGAGCCGTTTTTAACTTTAACCCCTTTACAGTCCCTGGTATCTGCTTTGCTGAGACCCAACCAAGCCCAAAGGGGAATACGATACCAAATGACGCCTTCAGAAAGTCTCTTCTATGTATCAGAGCTCCTCACACATGCGACTGCATGTCATGCCTCTCAAAAACAAGTGCGCAACACCGGCGCGAAAATGAGGCTCTGCCTATGATTTGGGAAAGCCCCTAAAGAATAAGGTGTCTAAAACAGTGCCTGCCGATATAATCTTATCAAAATACCCAGATTAAATGATTCCTCAAGGCTAAATATGTGTTAATAATGAATCGATTTAGCCCAGAAAAAGTCTACAGTCTTAATAAGCCCTTGTGAAGCCCTTATTTACTATCTTAATAAACATGGCTTACCGGATCCCATAGGGAAAATGACAGCTTCCAGCATTACATCGTCTTGTTAGAATGTGTCATACCTCAAGCAGCAAGAGACTGCTCACTGTTCCCCCAACTGAAGTTAATTGCTCTCAACAGTCCTGTGTGGAACAGCCATGGATTTTAGTAACGGTTGCTAAAATCATTTTCCTCATACAAACAGAAATCTTCATCTCTTTTCTGTTTCTGAGTAAATAGTACATACCAGCACTATTTTAAAATAACAAACTCTTGATTGAATAATAAAAACTACAGTTAAACACTAAAAAACTCTAAGCCATCTCCGTGGAGATGTTGCCTGTACAACGGCAAAGAGAATGACTGGGGTAGGCGGAGCCTAGGAGGGATCATGTGACCAGCTTTGCTGGGCTCTTTGCCATTTCCTGTTGGGGAAGAGAATATCCCACAAGTAAGGATGACGCCGTGGACCGGACACACCTATGTTGGAGAAATTAGAATGTTGCTTAAAATTGCATTCTCTATCTGAATCATGAAAGTTTAATTTTGACTTTACTGTTCCTTAAAGACTGTCAAAATGTCAGAGTGGATTATATCTACCTGAATATCAGTTAATTCCTTCAAGAAACGTTTGGCGATGTCTGGTCCATTCTCCATGGTTGGTATTTGGTAACTCTGTATGTAACAGAAATCAATATATTCCATATTATCTACCCAATCAATACAAGAAAAAACAAAAGCCGCTTTATAATAGTGCAGAGTTTTACCTGTATGAATAGTAACAGTTCTGCTTACTGTGAATTTCTTTTTATACAAATCTATTATCAACTAACAAACACTTTTTTTTCCTTTCATGATTCAGATAGCGCATGAATTTTAAGTAACTTTCTAATTTACTCCTATTATCAATTTTTCTTCGTTCTCTTGCTATCTTTATTTTAAAAGCAGGAATTTAAATCTTAGCAGCCAGCCCATTTTAGGTTCAGCACCATGGATAGCGCTTTCTTATTGGAGGTTTACATTTACCCACCAATAAGCAAGTATAACCCATGTTCTAAACCAAAAATGGGCCGGCTCCTATGCATTACATTTCTGCTTTTTAAATAAAGATAGCAAGAGAACAAAGAAAAATTGATAATAGTAGTAAATTAGAAAGTTACTTAAAATTGCATGCTCTATCTGAATCATAAAAGAAAAAAAATTGTCCCTTTAAGAGATTTTAAATCCAGTGTGAATGTTGGTTTAATTGTTTTAATTCACATTAAAGATGGAATGAATGTAGTTTGAAAGATATTAACACAAATATTTGAAATTGGAGAAAAGGTAATCTTTTTTTGAGGTGCAACCTCTCTCTCTTTTGCAACTTATCATACTGTGAGAATAGAAGATAAGTATGAAATAAAAACATTAGATATCCAACTCCAGTCCTTGAGAGCCACAAACAGATTAGGATCTCAGGCTCTCTTTGTGAGCAAAGATGGTTTAAAAGGGACAGTGTACTATAACATAGTTTTTACCTTAATGTGTTTCCAATGACTTATTATACCAGCTGCAGAGTATAAAAATGTATGAGAAATTACTCCTTTGGCTGTATTTTTGTATTTGAAATATGTGTTTTTGTTCTTTGAAACCACAACCCATCAAAATGGGCCAAGCATGCAGGAAAATCGGATGTCCTTATTTTAGCACTTTCTGTACACACATATGCTTCTTTATATTTTCTCTACTTGTAACAGCCCAATACTTACAGAGAACAATTGAACATTAACATGTTATTACTTGTTTTTCTTACCTCCTACTGGGAGGGTAATTTCTTATGCTGCCTATGTTTACACTTAAGTATAGGCAGGGATACCACAGGCAACATCAGCCGTTTCAGATGCCAGAATAAAGTAAAAGGTACTATTTGTAAACAATATAATACACTTCAGCAAGTATAATGGATTATTGGAAACAACTTAAAAAGGGGGGAAAAACATTAGGGTATACCGTCCTTTTAAGGAGGTCAGCCAATTGGATTAAAGGAACAGAATAGTAAAAACTAAAATAGAACTAATCACATGTGCAGCATATAGTTAGGCAGCAAATTGTTACTGCATTAAATTGATATGAAACCCACATTTTTTGTTTCATGAATTAGATACCCTTTATTATCAAATTTGCTTTGCTCTCTTGGTATAGTTTGCTGGATGAGCAGCTATGCACTACTGGGATATAGCTGAACACATCAGGTAAACCAATTAAAGGATCCAGGAAGCATATAAATATGTTCAGCCAACAATTTGCAGCTAGCTCCCAACAACGTACTGCTGCTAAGCATACCTAGGTATTCTTTCCAACGCAGGATACCAAGAGAACGATACAAATTAGATAATACAGGTAAATTGGATTCTATGTCCCATTAAAAGGGAGATATGAATAAAAACTGAAATGTACATGCATCTCAGGTTTTAATAGAAGCATATTTGCAATACACTTACTGGCAAAA